>NC_083383.1:362500-497500 GCF_031755915.1 Ziziphus jujuba | reverse complement strand
ACAACAACACTTAAATTGGTAACCGCGCCAGTATTTCCTGCTCCCACGCCCAAGTGAGCTATAAAAACAAACTGTTATTAATCAAACAGTTTTTAGATTAACCTACCTTTCGTAAAAAAAAAAACAAAAAAGACAAAAAAAAAAAAAAGAAATACTAACCTAACCGATTAATATATCTAAGTTTAAATACATGGCAGCTGCATTACTCTACCATCTTCAATGTATATTAATTGTTACTATCAGATGACCATCTCATCGGTGTGTAAGCATCTCAATTTACAATTTAAAACTAAAAGTAATTAATAGATTTCCATAACAGTTGATATGTAGATATTATATGCTTTAACGGCTAGTGTTTTTTTTTTTTTTTGGCCCCTTTTCACTGAATCTTCAACGACCAACGTTGCTTTTGATAAACATATGACAATCTCGTTTGGCCGTCTTAAAAATATGGAAGAAAATGTCCGGATCTTTTTTTTTTTTTTTTTTGGGTATAATTAATAATATATATCTTTTCAGTTAATCAAGTTTTTTCCTATTTCATCCTAAAGTAGCGGTGGGTGGGTTTTAAAAACAACCCTCCATCTTTCAAGCGTAAATGACAAAACAACTGCCGAGCTGACAAGTGACAACCCGCCAATTTGGCACATTATTCTCACTGAACATCGATGCTCATAAGTCCGTTCCTAAATGAAACAATTCATCAGTCGGCAATTTTTGTTCCCTCGTGCTCATTTTCTTCTGCTAATGGAAAGTCATTTTTTAAATAAAAAAATTGAAAAAATAAAAGGAAAACGACAGTTTTTAGAAAGGAATCAGATCCTAGAGATTTTAGCCTAACGTTGAAACGGGTCACGGGATGCGATGTTTATTCTTCCGGGTCGGTTCCTGCTGAATAGTTGAGAATCATCTCTAGGCAAACTACTTGGCTACGTTTGTTCAGCAAAATGATACTAGTACTCAGACCTGATGTAAACCCTAAACTTTAAAAGGAGCGAAAGATTCACTAGATTCAGAAGGGCATATGGTGTGGCTCCAATCCAGTAACAAACTACGTTACACCTTTTATTTTTATTATTTTTTGGTTTGTTCAAATGAGCAGCAACACATAAACACAAACACATAAATTTTCAAAGCGATCAAATAATATCAATCAAAAGAGCCCAAATGACAAACCTGTGAAATCAAAACATAAGGTCTATCCCTCCAGCAAAATACACCATTCACATAACATGGGCAGCCATTAATATGGGTGACTATGAATACTACTACTACTACTACTACCTTCGACAACTATCCCCCCAACCTCCCCCTTCTCTCTCTCTCTCTCTCTCTCTCTCTCTATATATATATATATATATGTAATTGTACATATATTTCTGCTGCTTTCCCCCAAAATATAAATTTGAAAATGACTGTCCTCCTGCCTGAAGGTGTGTTGTGCCATCCAGCATGCAATCATCACTCATGCAAACACATCATACAAAACAAAAGCACGAAAGACAACACCCTCAACGTTGATACAAAAGGTGTTATACTACAAGACAAAAGGATCAAACTTTTCTTCCCTTAGACCTTAATCCATGCTGGTAGAAGGGTGTCTCTGTGCACCAGGTGGTGCTGTTGGCCTCGGAAAGCTATGGTCAAACTGTGCACCTGGAAACTGGGGGGCCTCCACATAGGGACTCTATGACAACCCAATTTGAAAAATAATAAAATAATTAAAAATAAAATAATACAATAATAAAATAATATATATTATAAATACAAATGCATGGGTCATTGTTCTTCCTGCTCAAGCCCCTCAACTGCACCGTCCAAGGAGGTAAAGATGTTGCTGTGCATTTTAGGCATTTAGCCACACATAGTTATTACATGGTAGGTAATTCCACATGTTTTCTGCCCTCAAAATTAGGGGTGGCAATATGTTAGACATGACTAATAAATGGGCCAGGGTTGAGCATAACAGGTTTTGATCATTAATAGGTTGACACATTTCAACATTATTATTTATAAATGTTGGTAAGGGTTTAGCATATAAAAACTGCAGAATACATTATTTCATAAAATCAGTTTTAATTTTGATAACCTCTCCTTCATTGCTTAAGAGGACAGAAAGAAGGTACCTGTGTTGCAAATGTACTATAGGATGGCTCTTCGAGATTTGAAGATTTTGGTGTAGTTATAGGAGGAGAACAGGCATCAAAGCTTGATTCATTTCCGTTCAATTTATGCATTGTACTGTTTAGCATAGGGTCATTCTCATTCCCATTGTTCGATTTGGTCCTCTATATTTATAACATAGTTCCAGAAGTATTAGGCATTTAATTGATAATCATGATAACAAGCACACAAAATAGTGAAACGGGGTAGAAGAAAATACCTGGAAGATTTTACCAAGAGTTTTCAAACCCTTTGCTCGTACTCGGAGCTCCTCTTTCTTAGCATTGTTGTCTTGAAGAACCTAAGATAAACCATGAATAGATTACCACAAAATAAACTTGGCCTAGTTTCTATTTACGTTCTATGCAACAGAAAAAGAGCACCAGAATAACAAGACAACCATCTGACAAACACGGGAAAGAGTGGCCTCAATATCAGCTACATTAAGCTTCCACAGAGAATCAATCATCAACTTCTTGTGAGTTTGCATGTATTCTTCAAGCTCTTCCTCTGTGTAGTTTCCTTCTGCACTGAGTTGCTTTTTCATGTCCTCTTGCAGCTGAATAAGAGCAATTGCTCCTGGTGCCACCAAAAAAATATCAACAATCAACATGATAAAAGTAACAATATAATTCCCCTTTCTGTTAATTACCTTATGCAGAAGCTAGGATTGGATTTAAGATCAATAACCCAATGTAGAGTTGTATACTAATTAATTAAGGTGGACCCAATAAAGATTGGGAATGAATTGGTGGTCCACACCCATGGGCCTACGTGGCTCATGTACAAATGCAGATTAGAAACAGTACAACACAAACAGGCTGTTGGTAAGAAGCCAGCAATATCTACTAACCTGTGGCTGCTGTTACTTGGGATTTGATGAAATGCCCTTTGTTTCTAAACCATTCGGCAATAAATGGCACACCCAAATATATTGCCTTCTTCCCAAGCTCTTTTGCTGCCTGCCTTGCATATATGTAGCCAATCGTATTCAACATGTCAACACCATAAGCTGTAGATACCAGAGAATGAAATTAATCATAAAATTAATCTCCATCAATGCATAAAAAAAGTGTTAATTGGAAAAAATAGCAAAGATGACATGAATTTGCACAGGTCTTAAATGACCAATGCCCAAATAACATTTTTCATGGTGCGAATTGCACTCTTTGGTGTAAACCTCTTCAAACATTTTCCTCCAAGAAGGCAAACTATCTAGCTTACTCTGCATAAGTCTCCAACATAGACTACGGGCATTTGACCTTAAATAGCAGTTGAAGTTTATAAATGTTTTTTCTACTCTTTTAAGTATTGAAGTGACAATAAAATGATACTCTATCTGACCAAATTTCACAAGAAAATTTTGATGGCCTGGCAGTTTCCACACAGCACAAATGGTCCATGATGTCCCAATTTAATTAAAGAAGCTGGCTTATTTTATAATCATAGAGTTTGAATCATACAAAGATAAGTCCAAACAACTCATACTTGAAAGCAATTTTTATATATATATATATATATATTAATGTCTAACATCTGTCTTTTCCTTTGACCTTAAAAAAAAAATACTTTCAGACAGGAACCAATTACCTGCATTAGAAAGCCTTGCTACTTCAGCAAGTGCATGACTAACAAAGTCCTCTTTGTTTCCTTGAACATATTGATTTAGTCGATCTTTCAAAATAGCAGCAAGCTTTTCTTCTCTTTCCCTTTGAACAACCTGCAGTGAAGACAAAATATCATGAAAGAATCCACTGTTTATCAAATGCAACAATGAAGATAGACACAATAATCAATAGCAAATGCAAATAGAAATGGCAAAAAGAAAGTGTAAAATACTAACATAATATTACAAAAGTAAATCAGCAATTGCGCATCTCCAAATTGATAATATATGCTTTGAACATTAAGATCATCTTTCCTGCTTATTAGATGAGTAATGCTACAGGAACCGACTTTGTTTACCAACTTATTTATCAACTGATGTGGTAAACAATGTGTAGATACATTAAAGATTTAAAAGTAATATAAACTAAATATGGTTAAGTAGACCCTTAAATTGATAAGTAAGACCCAATACAAGTCAATAAAAGATTGCTATATCATTTGCCACATCATTTGGCAAAGTAAAGTTAATAAACAAGTTGGTGTTTGTAGCATTATTGTTATTATAACCCTCCAATTAAGCATTGATTGGCAAGTTGCACACTCTTTGCCTGTTTCTGGGTAAAATTATATTGGAAGCATGCTTGTAACCATTAGTTAAGAGAGGAAGGTCCACTATCATTTTTTAAGGACCTTGTAATGAAAGACGATAACACTAAATTGCTCACATGCGAAACTGAGAATCTGGAAGGTCTGTAAGGTAAACAATGCAGTAACTAAGAGAAATAAAAAAACATAAAATAAAAAAAAAGAAAAAAGAAAAAAGAAAGAAAAATAACAGGAGCTGAGCAATGTAGGCACGCAGGAAAACAATGCCAGAAAAAAAGGCGAGACAAAATTGTTTTCACAACATACAATTTTAAGGATAAACTAATTCTACGGAAGTGAAAATTCCGTATTTATTAGAATTTCTATACAACTGATAATAGCATACTACAGATAGGACAGACACATAGTTGTCTCACCATTCCTGCTTTATAGAAGTCTATATATAAATTTCAATAGGGTCTATACTGTACAATTAAGATTTATTGTCAAACTTTTGCATTCCCTGAAGTTTGCTTTAACCCTACACATGCAAAACTTCCATCCCACCTGTCTCTCTGACCAAGAGATAACTATTTTTGTAGAGCTTGAATCGATACCAAAATGAGCATACATAAAATTTAATAAAAACTCCATTTCCTGTTACAAATATTAACCTCACAATTCAAATGACGCAGTATCAAGCCCACACTCAGAGAAATAAGACAGATGCCTAGAATTTTAACGTGTCAAGTGAATGGTGAGGAAACCATGGAAGCATAAGAGACCTATGTCCAGGTTAAGTAATGTCAGGTCCACGCAAACAGTATTCGCTCTTATTTCTTCAATTTTCAGATATAAGTAATGTTTGCAACCCGAATTATCACCCACCACCAGTTAGATACAATGCATTCCCATTTTATCAAAGTCCTTAACATCTAGATCACAAGGCGATTTTGCAATATCAGACTTTTTAATCTGTCATTTTGTTATAATGATGAATGCCAATAAAGATTGAAACAACCAAACCACGAATTTTGACCCAACACAACATCATAATGTTGAGATGAATAGAACTACATACGGACACAGTGATTCATATGATGTTATAAAGCAAACTAGGTTTAAATTCATAAACCACTAAGGTAATAGGCACTAATTAACGTTTGCATGGATAAAATTTGTCTTCAACAAGACGGAGTACGAGTGCCATAAGATAAGGAACTAGCGTTCTAATAGCATAACGAATAAGAAATAATGAGAATCTGACTAGTGAAAATGTTGTACCCTCATTTTTTCTTGCAACTTTTTAGCATCAAATTGCTCCCCTTCTGTGAAAATGTCTAGTGAAGCCATTGATGCCATGGCCAGCTCGCCGATGTATTCTTCAAAAAGCTCACTACCAAAAAGCATCGCAAAGATTGCTGCTGGATCAATAATAGCATCACTGCAAAGGACCAGAAGCGTTGGTAATATTATCAGAAAAGATACAATTTTCATGATACTCTTAATGGTCCAACAGAAAAATAGAAACATAGAAGTCATACACAGACATATAGGAGTTGTACTTTCAAGCATAAAATTCTACACAGAAGCTAAGAAGAAGAAAAAACTAACGTTGAGATTCCTGATTTTCCGTAGGCATCATATGCTTGTCGTTGAGCTGGATCACTCAATACTTGGTAAGCCTCCCCCAGAACCTGATTCCCATAATTAAAACGTCCAATAACAGATTACCAGTAATTTAAAATTTACACCTTCATTTTGCGATCAAAGTTGAGCACAAAAGAATGAAAGAAACATGAAACATCATACATCGAGATTGCAAAGCACAAACAAAGTTGAGGACAAAAAAATAAAAGAAAATTAAACATCATATCTCGAGATTTCAAAGAAGCCTATTTGAATTGAATTTAACTTAATTAACATATAGATTACTTTCTTTCAAAGAGTCCATAAAAGTGAAATTTTGAAAGTTACTGCTGATTTCACCACAATGTCTGTGCAGATCAGTATGATTGACCAAAGTTCAAGTTCCTACACTGAACCCCTAATTTATGAAGATTGTGCAAGTGCATAATCCAAAAGAAACCATATTCAATATGCTTATTGTGCCAAGAATTTAATTAAAGGCAAGTTCTGAGGAGCCTCAAAGACGTGCTCAAAAGTATTGTGGGCAACCAGCTTAGAACAATAATGCTGAGGGGGACATGCATATTTTTCAGATATACAGTCCTAAGTTTAATTCATGAGGTACAAGTTATAGCAACTTTTCGCATGAAAAATAAAGGAGTTTCACAAATTGATTGCCATCGCATTGTCATGATTTGAGGCATGGAGGAAACTAAAATTACAAAAATTCCTTAGAATTTGTTTCCCATATAAAACATGTACTAGTGTGTTTCTACAGAAGTAAAACAACACAATTTAAGTTCAGCTGGTAAAACAAAGGGACAAAGGACAAGTAGACAAAAAGTAAATGGTACCTGAAAATTTTGTGCTGCAAGAGGATCGTTTGGGTTCTTATCTGGATGAACCTGGCGAGCCTGAAGAGAACGAAAGAAGAGGAAAAAGTTACTCAAGCTACCCACCCAATTGCGTTTTTATCATAAAAAAAAAGGAAAATAAGAAAGCTATGTAAGCGAATGAAACAGCACTGTCTACCACATTAAAGGTGCAGCAGAGTAGTTGATACAAGCTTAATTGCTTATTTCATTTACATGGTTTTTTTGGGAAAAAAGATACTCAGAAGGTAAAATTAAGAAAGCGTATAAAATCAATCGAAATTCATTTATTTGTTTATTATAAGTATATAATATATATTGAAAACCAAGAGGCATGCAGGTAAAAAAAAAAAAAAAAAAAAATCAATCGCGACTTTTAGAGAGAGATATATTGCGATTAAGAATAGACGACTCCACGGATGGATGGATGGATGGATCTGCAGATTCCTCATAATCTTTTAACATATACAGAAAGTAAAACATAAAAATTCTGAAACTCCCTGTATATATATATATATATCTCTGAAATCTGAAAGCTCAAATAAGAAATCTGAAATCTGAAATAATGAATTGATTGCAAAGGGAAGGGATAGCGGGTGCAAAGGAAAAAGGAATTTGATAACCTTGATGTAATATGCTTTTTTAATCTCGGTCTCGGTCGCCGTGGGGCTGACTCCAAGAACGTCGTAGTATTCCGTTTCCTTCACCATCTATCTGATAACAAAGATATTTACTTCTTCAACTTCAATTCCTTCTCTGATTCGCTCACACTTATTACTCCCCTTCCAAAATTCACTACAATTAGCTCCCTCTTCCGACTACTATGCCTTCTTTTTGCGAGAACTATTCTGATTCGCCTTCCTTTTTCTTCTTTGAAAAACCACTTGTACATTTTACATTTTCATTTTTCCTTTTTTTTTTTTTTAATAAATGCATTAAATACTGTAGGGAATATATTTAATTAATTATTAATTATTAAAAATAATAATAATAATAATTTATTAAAAAAAAAACTCCACCCTCCCTCCCTCCCCACTACATCGCTACATGGTAAAATTAAAAACAGTTACTATCTTTTAATTGCGCTGGCGTTGACTAGCGCATTCAGCTGAATGCGAATAATTAATACTAGTTACATATTTTTGAAGAAAAAAGGAAAAAAAAAGTTTTATTTATTTATTTAATTTATTTGTTTATTTTTTATTATTATATCGTAGTAGCTTATCGTTAATAAATGAGGTCACTCAGATATATAGCTTACCCCCCGAAAAATAATAAATAAGAAATAATAAATAAATGATGTCAGTCAGGTAGGGTGTAAGAAGTAAGGATTGGCAATTGGTTTATCGGAAGGGAAAGGGGAAGGGGGAAATGTCAAACGCAGTGGCAAATGGTGTGGCGGGAGCTGGAGGTGGTATAATTGCTCAGATAATAACTTATCCCCTCCAAACGGTGCTCTCTTCTCTTCGTCCTCCCTCTCCCTCTCTCGGATATTAAATTTAATATATATATATTTTTTGTTTTCCTCGAAAACAGCTTCAAACTGTATTTTAATTATAAAATTTGTAATTTTGTCATACCCTAAGGTGAATACGCGCCAGCAGACTGAGAGAAGCGCTAAGAAAGGCTTGGCAAAACAGCCTTCTAATTCTTCCGGCAGTAATAATACCCTTGTTCAAATCCTCCATGTTATTAGGACTGAAGGTTGGGGAGGCCTTTACAGTGGCCTTAAGCCTTCTCTGCTTGGCACGGCTGCTTCTCAGGTCTGCTTCTTCTTATTATTTTATTTATTTTCTTATATATATATATATATATATATTTCGTGGTTGGAACTTGAAACTTGGCCCTTTTCTTCTTTTTCTTTTCTCCCCCTTGTTATTTATTATTATTTATTTATTTATTTTTAATGAGACCTACTTAGCGTCCGCTTTTCTTTTCCTTCTTTTTTCATATAACTTTTACTACATCAATAGGACCCAAATTATGTCACGTTACTGGATTGGCCTACACATGAGGATTGTTGATTGTCTATTGTATTTGTTCAATACACATACTGGACCTGCTTTAGATTTTGATTGATGGTATAGAAGCCTAATTGTTCAAACTCTGCTAACTCCCAATATTATTTATTATTTTGTGCTACATGTAAGTAACACTTCGGGTGTGTGTATATATATTGTTCTAATGTATGTTACTCTATCTAACATTCTCCTTCTGATCCTTCCAGGGAATTTATTACTACTTTTATCAGGTTTTCAAAAATAAGGCTGAGGCTGTTGCAGCTGCTCGTAGAGATAAAGGGCATGGTGATGGTACTGTTGGCATGATTTCATGGCTTGTTGTGGCCGCTATTGCTGGGTAGAGCATCTATTATTGGCCACTTAAACAGAAATAATTCTTATATTACCTTCATTTAAAAGTTGTTGTCTGTTGATGGGTTTTGGAGGTTCATCTGAAAGTGTTGATGAATATAATCCTGTATTGCTATTATACGTCTGACTGTGAACCAGGATTTAGTTAGACAAGATATATGTAGACCCTCCTATGTGATTAATCTCTTTTAGAAATTTCTTATCTTGCAGTTCCTTGAACGTATTGCTGACAAATCCTATATGGGTTCTTGTGACTCGTATGCAGGTGCCATATTTTAAAGCACATATGCAGTAATATTTTTTCTTTTCTAAAAGTTTAGATTTAGCGATGCTGCATAATAAAGTTTTTATTTATTTATTTTTAAAGTTGATTATATTGTTTTAATCTATAGAAGAAATAATATATTTTATTTGGGAAAGGCTCCTTCATTTACATAGATGATTTCTGATAATTGTCTTACTTTACCCTTAGTCGGCAGGTTTTAGAAATAATAAATCTATTACAAATTCTTACTCTTGGATTTGGGAAAACTCCTGCTGCGTTTTTCACAACATATCTCTTCTGGGTTTCAATACAAATGTAACAACAATACATGCCTCTTTTTTTTTTTTTTTTTTCTCCTTCTCCCTCCTCCCTGGGACGGACAATCCTGCTTATATCATATTCAATGTCAAATCTTATGCTTTTAAGCAACTCGAAATCAAAATATGCTTTTAATCTCTATTTTTCATAACTACATGGGATTTTTTAAAAAGTAAATACATTATTACACATTGCAGTGATGACTCAAGCATATTAAGGAAATTTCTTTTTGAAATCTTTTTCTTTTGTGTATTGTTTCAGACACATACTCAAGCTGAAAGAAAGATTTTGGAGGAAAGAAAAGAAGATCTGCTGAGGGAAGCTTCTGAAAGCAGTTTGAGAAATTCTACTTTGCAAGATAAATTGGCTGAACTTGATTCATTAAAACCTCGTCCTTATGGAACTCTGCATGCTGTTAGTATATCAGATTCCTTGCATTTCTACTTTTTATATTTAATATGATATTGTCAGTGACTTCTCTCGATGCTTTGGTTTTGGCTATTGACTAGATTTCTAAAAGAGAAAGCTCATTTGACAAATTATTCAAATGCTTCAAAAAGAAATTATTGAGCGAAAAACAACTTTCTTTGGATCATGCCAACCAGTTTTAACTATTTGCTGTAAATATTTTCCATTTTATGATCTTTAGTGGAATGAAAATAAATGGATAAAAGAATTTCAGGTACGTGAGGTGTTTTCTGAAGCGGGTATTACTGGATTCTGGAAGGGCATAATCCCGACACTCATTATGGTTAGATTTTTTTCATCACTGGAAAGTGTCAATTACATTATTTACCTTATACTATTCTTTGTTGTTAATTTTTTAAGCAATGCCATCCCTTAATCATAATATTATGTCAAATAGGAATTTATATTAAGACTTTTTATTTTTTTTTATTTTTTGGGGTTATAATTTGATGAAAATGGCCACATAGCATACAAGTAGACAATTTGCATGGAAAATATTTGCTTGAATTAAATATCATTTTGGGAATAATCAACAAAAAAGAGAGGGAAAAAAAAAACAAAAAAAAAAAAAGAGGGAAAACCATGGATAGTAAGAAGAAAGAAAATCATGGATTATGAATTGTTACCTTTATCTTTTTTATCAACTTTATTTCCAAAAAGAAAAAATTAATTCAAGTAGAAGTTGGCCAGCTGCATTTATGTACCAGACGGTCCATTGAGTTCAATTCTGACAAAAAGGACCTATTTAACACATAGACATTATGTCACAGTCAAGGTGGCATCATCTAGGAAAAAAAGTTATGGTCCACATTGAGACATGACCCAAATGAAAGTGTGTAATTTCACCCTAACGCTTAGTTTGGATTTTTTTTTTTTTTTTAATAAATTAACCCCTGGTGTAATGAGAGTATATGTTTCTAGGTATGCAACCCGTCAATCCAATTCATGATCTATGAGACCTCGTTAAAGCATTTAAGGGCAAAACGTGCTGCCAACAAGTGGGGATCCAAAAGAGTAACTGCTCTCGAGGTATCATACTTGCTCAAAATGTTTGATAATGTTAGGAAGTACGTCACAGTCTTGTTTGCAACAAAGGTCCTAATTATTTATTCATTTATTTCCATCCTTTTGAGTTTTTAAATGCCATCAAATTCCTCATGATGTTGTTTTTCAAGTGGACTTGTTAGAGTTGGTGAACTTGCTCCTTTTATTTTCTTTTCTGCTTCTTTTTTCTTCTTGTTTTTATTTTTATTTTTATTTTCTCTGTAGGTTTTTTTTTTAGGGGCCTTGGCGAAACTAGGAGCAACTGTCACAACTTACCCTTTGTTAGTTGTCAAGGTAAAGTTGAGCACTGGCTTGCAAAGCAATTTTACTTGAACAAATACTGTATAATTTTTGCTTTATCTAGTGGTATAAATTCAAGTTCTATCAACTTATGCAAGGACCCTTAATCCATAACCTTCAAGTTCAATATTCGGCTGCTAAAGTTGATATCTTGATGTTACTCAACTTTGGTGCTTGTTCTGTTTACTTTGGTGCTTGTTCTGTTTTAAGTATATACCAGACTGTATCATGGCATAGTTTTGTTTCCTTTTTATTTATTATTTATTTATTTATTATTATTATTATTATTTTTTGATAAATCATTTACAACGATTTTCCTCTTCGATGTCTTGAACCGACGACCTTCCAGGTATGGGTGTAAGTGGCATACCAACTTAGCCAAACTCACTTCACATATTATGGCATAGTTTGCTTTTTAGTTGATTGTGTTTCGGTGAGTTTGTACAGTCGAGGCTGCAAGCAAAGCAGGAGATCGGTGGGAATATCACATTAAGATATTCAGGTTTGGTTTTAAATTTTAACAGAATTCAGCCATATAATGGTTTCTTCTGTTCTTTTGCTTTTTAACTTTGAAATAATCATAGTATCTGTCTCTTTATCTTCATTTTTATTGCTTGTATCATCTTGATGTGCATCTAAGGTGTTGGATTATTCATTTTCATAATACATCCTTGGATCTCTCATCCTGTCTATTAGAGGCATACTGTTTTTCTTATGCTCTCACCATTCTTTTACTTTGAAAGAATTTGTCTTTCCTGTGGAATGCATAAGTAATTGGTATCTTTGATGAGCAGGAACTCTAGATGCAATAGTTAAGATGATCCGGCATGAAGGATTGCCTGGTTTTTACAAGGGAATGAGTACTAAGATCGTACAGAGTGTTTTTGCAGCTTCTGTGCTTTTTATGGTTAAGGAGGAAATCATTAAGGCTTACATGTTGCTAGAACATAAGCACCGGAAGCTCCGATTGAATTTTCAGAAATGATCTCTTCACCTTTATATAAGGATAACTCCTTTAAGAAAATGGGTTGTATTTATACACGGCACTACATCCATGGTGGAAGGTTCATCAGCGTCCTTATTGTTTTCCTTTTCTGGTTCCAAATATTGGCTAAACATTTTTAACTATTATTGTTTGGCCGTTTTGGCTCCAAATATTGGCCTCTGGTACCTTATCATTGTAGAACTCTAGATAATTTTGGAGAATGTGATCTCAGTAATATTCTATCGTAGCACAGGTTGGTGATCCAACCATTTGAAGTTTTGATTCTGAACTCTCAACAGAGATCAGAGTTTTTAAGTTTCACCGGTACCGTTTATATACCAGATTTTCCAACGTTAGATGATTTCATTGTTTAAGAATTTAGATCTTGGATCCAATAATTATATACTTAAAGCACCTTTGTTTATGTCAATATCACAATGAACGCGGATACAAACGCAACTTTTTGAACACATACATTTAGAATGTGCCACTCTCTTCCTAATTCTATCCGTTTAAACAAATTATGGCAAGTGTTTTTTTTATTTCTGTTTTGTTCTTCTTAACATTTTTCAATTTCAGAAGAAATGAGCAACATAAATGTATTAGTTCAACTCAAAGTAATATATATCTATATATACATATATACAAATGTCAAGATGAAGCGGAAACTGTTGCTGGAGCTCGAAGTACTTGCTGCAGCAACCTTGCAGCAAGACGTTGAGTAATCCCACCAATGACACGTCCTCCAAGAATACGTCCCTCAGGTTGCTGAAGGACCTACTCATGTATGATTCACAAATTAGCCTTACAAAGGATGTGGTCAAGTTAATACTTAGATTAAAATTTTTTAAATATTCCGTATAACAAATATGTCATAGATGATATGTATATATATATATATATATATATTAAAAAAAGAGAGAGGGCAAATTTTTTTAAAAAAAGAATGCAGAGAATAGAGTGCGTACTTGTAAAATTGGCTGAAAAAGGGACGGATCAAAATTTTCAGATGATCGCAGAAGTCCCCATATCCTGTACACTTGATCTCTGAGCTCTATCATGTTTTGCTGTTCAGTCTTGCTCATGGAAATAACTCCACTTGCATTGCCATTAAACATTAGAGCTCTCAAAAGATCAGGAATCGAGTTGTACGTATCGATAACTGTGCCTAGCACAAACGCTTCTGTGATGCGGACTGCCTCTTTAATAACTAAAATCCGGAGTTCTTCACCGTCTGGGGCCAATAACAACTTCAAAACTGGCTGTAAAGCATCTTTTGCAGAGAAATCTCTATCTTTTCTTCCTTGAACCAGTAGGCTTTCAAGTCTATTCCACCTGCAGCAGACCAGAATTAATAAATTGTCAAAAGTAGTTTCAAAAGCATTTTAGTGATATCCATTTTACATTTGATTTGAAGGAAAGGAAAAAGTTAAAAGATAGCAAAGTAGTTCATGCCTAAACTTCCCGTCCTTGAAAAGCAACTCGATAAGAGCATCTCTCAGATATGGATTTGGGTCCGTTAAAAGCCTTTTAGCAAAATAAGGGTATGAAGCAGCCAGCACCTTGAAATTGGGATCAGCATAAAGAGCTAAACCTTCTAGTACAGTAAGCGACCTCAAAATCAATGCGTAGTACGCTGGAACTGCAAGAAAATAATTAATTGAAATGCAAGCCATCAGACAGAGTTGCAAGGCATTTTCTCATTATTTATATGACAACTCTGTGTAAATTCATGTTGTGTAAATACATGAGAACATATAACATAGAGATGGATGAACTGGGGCTAAAAAGTCAGACGCTCAAAGAAGGGTCTTTTAACTCACCGTTGAACGGATACTGGTACAGAACAGCACCCAGACCATCTACCAAAGTCTTGAAATTTAGTTCGCTCACAGTTGAATTGAGTGCATCGTCAAAAAAGTTGCGGAGTGCCGGCACAATAGGAGTGACATCGACATCAGTCGATAAAAAATCTAGAGCATAGTAATCACGGGCCATAGCTTCATAATCTCGATTGACCATGTGCACAACATGACCAATGATAGCAAACCTTGCTTCCTCAGGTGTCTCACTCATCATTCCAAAATCAAGGAAAGCGAGTTTTCCCTCAGGGGTAGCCAAGAGATTACCGGGATGAGGATCCGCATGAAAATATCCATACTCCAGCAGCTGTCGGAGGCTGCATTGTATGCCGGTATTAACTAGATCCAATACTTTGAGACCTTGTTTCTCGATGGCAGCTTGCTCGTTTAATTTTACGCCATCAACCCACTCCATGGTCAGCACTTTGCTGCTGGTATAATCCCAGAAAATGTCAGGGACAAGAACATCTTCCCTGTCGGCGTACAGTTTTTTAAACCTCCTTGCATTCTTACCCTCCTGCAGGCACCTGCCAGTAAGTCAAATTAACATTCACAACACAACACAGACAAAAACAAAACCACAAAATAAATAAATAAATAAAATCTCAATCAATCATAACAAAAATCCATCCATTCTGCCATCCTAGTTTTTATATTATTGATAATAGTATGGTAAACAGAGAAAAAGAGAGGGCAACAACATAAACGAATAAAATAATAAAATTAACCTGCCTGGACATAGTTGAGCTCCTGATAGACTCTGCGGGCAAACTCATCGATAAGGGCAACAACATCACTGGTTACTATATCGACATATTTATTGATGAGAAATCCAAGGCCTCTAATGAGGTAGAAGTCCAGTCCAATGGCTTCTTCAATACCGGGGCGTTGCACCTTCACAGCAACAACAACGTCACCTGATCGCAGTCGAGCTTTGTAGACTTGACCCAGACTGGCGGCTGCAATTGGGGACGGAGATATCGAAGAGAATATGGAGTCCAGTGATAGTCCCAACTCCCTCTCAATACATGAAAACGCATCTGCGTCCGGGAACGTCGGCAGAGCATCCTGGAGTTGGGACAGCTCCTCCAGATACTCCGCCGGGCAGAGGTCGGGCCTCGTCGACAGGCCCTGTCCTAGTTTCACAAAGGTGGGGCCCAATCGGGTGAAGACGCTTCGCAGCTCAGCGGCCCGCTTCCTCTTATTTCGATCCAATACGCCCTTCCTCTGGTCCACCAACACCTTCACCCCAAACCAACTCAGCGCTATCAAAATTTGCAGCGCCCTCCCAACAACCTTAATCGGGCGGGACCCGTATCTCGCGGCAAGAAGTTCCGGGCTGTAAAGGGACGCATTGGCAGCACGTAACATGGCCCTTGCCTCCGCCTGTAGATCCTCCGTGCGATCCCCTCCTCCTCGTCGATAGATTTGCACCTGGTGCTGCTGCATCGACGACCCATCGGCGGCTTCTTTTGGTCTAGCCGCCTCCACCAGAGCCGCCCGTAGTCCTAGTCGTTGTCGACGGAATCTTCTTTTCCCAAGGGGATTGGGATGGGGAGGATCAGGAAAATCCTGCCTCCAAGATTTCGGCGGCCATAAAGATAAAGTAAACGGCTGATTAGCAGCTGCTGCTACGACCATGGCTACCGGTCGTCTTCAACATGCAATTCCGCAAAATCCCTGCGTCCGCAAATGCTAGCCACAATATGCCGTTTGCGTTTCTTTTATTTTATTTTATTTTATTTGTTTGTTTATTAACTTTATTTAGGGTTAGCACCGCCACTTCCATACGTTACAACTAAACAATCCCGTTGGACACATAGCTACCATAATAATTTTATTGATTTTAATTTTAATTTTTTCTCCAAGGACATAGCAAATTGCAAATATCCTAAAGCCAATCACGTTTCAACAGTGCCAATGTATTTCAGACATGTACGCCATGGTTTGTGAGGCCAAAAAGAAAAAAATTTCCAAAAATAAATAAATGAAGAATGTCGCCAACTGCCCTGCTCATCATTAGATTAGAATAACATACGACAAGAATTTCCGCTGGAATAATTGAAGAAAAAAAATTGTTAATATCTATACATTTATATATTAATAAATAATATCTATAATTGAACAATGGATAAATGGGTAAGGGTCTTTATTTTCAATGTTGAAGGAGAGGCAGTGGCATTTGAGCAATTTATCAGAATCTGAAGTCGGGGTCCACACCCAATGCCCAAGCAAATTTCGCCAGGAGAGACTTGTTAAACATCTGCAAGTATAACAGATAATCATCTAGTTACCAATAGCCGGTATTCAATCACAATTTTGTTTTTTAACAAAATTGTTTTTTTTTTTTTTTTTTTTTTTTTTTTTGGCCCCAGTGCCACCGTTTTCCGATCTTCTTTGGTCTTCATGTCTCGTTCCATTTTCTCAATCTTTGCTGTTGTTTGACCCATCTTCCTCTCTAACTTGTGTAATAAATTCACAAGAGTAGCATATTCCCACGAGCTGATGAAATTTATGTTGGAAACAATGTATAAATATATGTGTATATATATGTGGAATAACAATTAAACAAATATAGGAAATAAATAAAACAAATTATCGAGAATCTGTATCTTCTTTAGTTTAGTAATCTGTTGGTTGGATCCGTGCGGGTGTTTTTCGACGATAGTCTCCTAGGATATAACCGATTGCAAAACTTTTGAACACAGCACCAGCAAAGCTTTCCTCGAACTTTCAGTGTACCTAATTTTTATCACACTCACTAACCAAAATGTGCAGAAAAACTAATTTTTTCTCTTTGTTTACAAAAAACAAAACTTAAAAGGAGTACAAGTCACCATTCTCTATTTTTCTTTTTCCAAAAACCCATGTAGGAAAGTCAAAGGCCACATTCAAAACCATTCAAATACATCAAGGCCTATTTATTCCCCACTAACACCACTCACTCAAATCATTCAAAATTAAAAAATCATTTCAAATGTTACAATCCCCCATATGAATGATTTGATTACTATGCATGACTCTAATGGTAAAGCTCTGCAGTTGGAACCTGCATAGGATAGGTAGATGTTACTCTTTGAACTTTTTCTTGTGAGACTACATTTTCTTTACTGACTAATGGTAGATGTGATATCTTTGAACCATTTCGTCGTTTGTGTAAATGACAACATAGTT
Source organism: Ziziphus jujuba (assembly GCF_031755915.1). NCBI lineage: Eukaryota > Viridiplantae > Streptophyta > Magnoliopsida > Rosales > Rhamnaceae > Ziziphus > Ziziphus jujuba. Next base: position 479,855 of record NC_083383.1, on the reverse strand, counting down.
CACACAGATTCCTTCCTGATACACTTCAGTTCTCACTGTTGTGTTCATTTTGGCCTTAACAATTCTCCTTCGAAGTGGCCACTCTTCTCTCTCACATAGGTGATTCATTTTTCCAATGTAATCAGCATCACTATGCAAATATTACTATACACACACTTATAGGAATCATTAAAAGCATACTTTATGCTTAACCTCTTTCTATCATTGTTTCATCATAGAAATGGGCAGAGGATTAACCCCCACAATGAACCATACCAATCTTTATAATTGCATTGTCCCATTGAACCTAGATCTTGGGATCTCCAGTCAACTAGGTTGGGTTTCTATCGTATCGACTTTACTCACGAACTTTAATCTCATTCCCCTTGATGATTTCTCAACTAATTCTTTATTTAACCCTTTGGTTAGCAGATCTGCAATGTTATCTTTCGACTTTATATTGTTTATCGAGATAACTCCCGTTGAGATTAGTTGTCTAATAGAATTATGTCTACGACAAATATGTCTAGACTTTCCATTATACATCACATTCTGTGCCCTGTCAATCGCAGATTGACTATCGTAATGTATACTTATTGCTGGCATAGGTTTAGGCCACCTCAAAATGTCCTCCGAAAATTGGTGTAGCCATTCGACCTATTCACCATATTTATCTAATACGATGAACTCAGATTCTATCGTGGATCGAGCTATTACTATTTGTTTTGAGGACTTCCACGTCATAGCTGCACCCGCTAATGTAAAGACAACCACTAGTGGATTTTGAATCTTTGATATCCGATATCCAGTTAGCATCACTGTACTAATACAGCTGGATATCTCGTATAGTGCAGTCCATATTCACGAGTATATTGTAAGTATCTTAATACTCTAACAATTCCTTTTCAATGATCATTATTTGGATTACTCGTGTCTTTACTTAGTCTACTTATAGCATAGGCTAAGTCTGGTATTGTACAATTCATTAAGTACATCAAACTTCTAATCACCCTCACGTATTCCACTTGAGATACACTCTCTCCTTTATTTTTGGATAAGTGTAAACTCACATCTGTTGGTGTTCTGGCTATATTAGTATCATCTTTACTAAACTTAGCCAATATTTTATCCACATGATGCATTTGACTAAGAATAATTCCATTCAAAGTCCTTGTGATTTTTTATTCCTAAAATCACATCAGCAAGCCCCATATCTTTTATATCAAATTTGGATTTCAACATTGCTTTCGTAGTTCGGATCATATGGTCGTCACTACCCACAATGAGTATGTCATCTACATACAAACAAAGAATGACATATCCATTCTCTGTATCCTTTACATAGATACACTTGTCACACTCATTTATCTTAAATCTATCACTTAGCATGGCATTATCAAATTTTTGATGCCATTGCTTCGGAGCTTGTTTAAGTTTATATAAGGACTTCACCAATCTACAGACTTTCTTTTCTTGTCTTGGAGCGGAGAACCCTCGGGTTGCATATCCTATGAAAATTCAATCAACTGTTTTAGGACCTATCTTCACTCTCTTCGGAGTGGGTACAACAACTTTAGCTAGATACCCCCACACTCGTAAGTAATTATAGGAAGGTTGTCTTCCTTTCCATAATTCATAGGGTATCTTTACTTGGTCCTTTCGGGAAACCTTATTTAAAAGGTCGTTTGCCAACCAAACAACTTCCCCCACAAGTTCTGAGGTACTCCAGAACTTATCAGCATTACATTCATCATTTCTTTCAAAGTTCTATTTTTCCGTTCAGCCACACCATTTGATTGTGGTGAATATGGTGGAGTTACTTCATTTATTATGCCATGTTATGCACAATACTCTCCAAATGGACTTACATATTCCCCACCACGATCATTTCTGATCATTTTAATTTTTCGGGTGAGTTGATTTTCAACTTCTGTTTTATAGAGAATAAATTTCTCTATAGCCTTATCCTTGCTCTTAAGCAAGTATACATAGAAATATTTCATGCTATCATCAATAAAGATGATAAAGTACTTATTACCACCTCTAGTCGATGCAAACTTTAAATCTATGTATTAAATCTATTTCTTTCAATTGTTTGATATGACAATCTCGTTAATTTTGCCTCTACACAAGTTTCACATTTATGTTTGGTATCAATGTCAAACCTGGGAATATGATTCAAGTTAATTAACCTCCGTAGAGAATTATAATTAACATGACCTAGTCTATCATGCCACAAAATGGAAGACTCAAGCAAGTAAATGGAAGAAGTACTAGCTTTATTATTAATATTCTTTGGCATTACAGTCATTACATTCAATTTGAAAATACCATTGACTATATAGCCCTTTCCCACAAACATCCCATACTTGGACAAGATAACCTTGTCTGACTTAAACACTAAGCGAAAACCATGCATGCTTAGCAACGATCCAGACATCAAATTCTTACGAATATCTGGAACATACAATACATTATTAAGAGTTAGATCCTTCCCAGAGGTCATCTTCAAGACAATCTTGCCCTCCCATTGGATTTCTGAATAGGCAGAGTTACCCATGAACAACTTCACCCCATTTGCCTTTGGTTCGAAGGAGGTGAACATGCTTCCATTTGCACACACGTGGCAGGTTGCACCTGTATCTATCCACCACTCTCTTGGGTTAGAACCCACTAGGTTCACCTCAGAGACAACAGTGCTTAGGTCAATCTCATCAACCTCTCTTGTGATATACTCCATCATCATTGTCTCTATGTTCCTCTTTCTCTTCGGAAGTCTACAATCCACCGCTCTGTGACCCATCTTGTCACAATTGAAACATTTCCTTTGGAACTTGGCCTTCTTGGAGATGCCTCCTTTAGCCCCACCTTGGAATTCTTTCCAGGTTTCTTCTTGTTCTTGGAGCTACTTCCATGCTCCATAACATTTGCCTTCATTTCGGCCTTCATGAATCTTCTATCAGACCTCTTATTGTCATCTTCAATTTGAAGCTTTCCAATAAGAGCCTCCATGTCCATATCCTTTCTCTTGTCCTTGAGATAATTTCTAAAGTCTCCCCAACTAGAAGACAGCTTCTCAATCATTGCAACAACTTGAAAGGCTTCATTAATGACCATCCCTTCAGTAAGAAGTTCTTGGATGAGCACTTACAGCTCATGCATTTGACTTATCAAGGGCTTGGTATCTACCATCATGTGGTTCAAGAAACGGCCTATAACAAACTTTCCGAACTCAGCATTTTCAGTTTTGTACTTTCGGTCCAAAGTTTCCCACAGCCCTTTTGCTGAATTCGTGCAACAATACACTCCATACAAGGCATCGAATAGGCCATTCAGGACATAATTTCAATATAAGTAATCGGAATTCTTCCATGCATTCACTGCCATCAATGTTTCTTTGTCACTCTCTTCATCACTTGGTGGTGCATCCTCAGTTAGGAACCTCGCAAGTCTCAAAGTAGTAAAGTAGAACAGCATTTTCCCCTGCCACCTCCTGAAATTAGCCTCATCGAACTTCTCTAGTCTTTCTGCATGACTTGCAGGTGGAGGCACTTGAAAAACAGCAGTCTACGAAGGCACTTGTGCAGCAAGTACATCTCCACTAGCCATTTCTGTATGATCACAAAAAACAGAAATCAATTAGTTGTTATTTTCTATCTCAACAAACTAATTTAAACCAATTTTCAAAAGGAAAATACATAAAAATGTGTTTTTTTTAGGGTTTCTATATACACCCATAAAAATTACTGTATACACCCACAAAATTACTGTTCACGTGACTGTTCATGTCACTGTTCACTGCCATGTGTCACCCCGGGAGACTGCCACATGTCACACTCTCCGACGGCCATGTGTCATCTGCCACAGGTCGACATGTGGATCATCCTTAGCACGACACGTGGCTTACTAGACATGACATGTGTCACCTATAAGAGGTCGACATGTGGCACTAGCAAAGTTCGACATGTGGCTCCCTCAGAAGCCGACATGTGGAGATGTGGACGACCGACACGTGGCTTCACCAATGTTTGACATGTGGCCTTGCCACGATGAGCCATGTGTCGTCGTTTCGTCTCGACACGTGGTGCTCTCTTTCAGTGATACGTGGCGTGTCCAATCGGGCCAAATTTCTTTGGGCCTTTTTCTAGACTGGGCTCGGTCTTGGGCTGAACAGTAACCTGTTCTAACCACGAGCTGGGCTTTGGAACTGGGCCAGGTCCATCAGAATTTAAAATTCAGGCCCACTGACCCAGAAACCTATCCAGACCTTTTTTTTCGACCCGTTAATCCGTTTTTCGACCCTTCTTCAACCTCCAACCATGTTTTTTTGACCCAGTTTCAATTTTTCTCCCATTGTTACTGTTCCGGTGACCCAAAAAATACCGAAAAAGTACCAAAATATTTAGAAATTCTTGGGTAATTCAATTTTTAAAAAAAAAAATTTTGATTTCAAACAAAATAAACAATTACCCAAGAATTTTAAACCCATGGGAAAACCATTTTTTTTTTCTTTTACCCTTTCCAATATCGAAATAGACACAAATAAAACAAAACCCAAGGCAAGAAAATTTTGTGGGAATAAAATTTTATGTGGGAACAAAATTTTTATAAACAACCAAAAAATTATATACCCACAAAATTAAATCCACTGGCAATATATTTTTATTTTCCTTATCAAACCCGATACAACCCACAAAAGTTAACAAAATAAATTATTTTAAACAAGAAAGATCACTTAGATGTATACGGGTTTAAAAGCAAAAAATAAATATATATTTATTTTCATCAACACAAACACAGATAAATCATCCACTTATATATATACATATATTTTCGGAAAAGGACTAGTCTTAAGATTGTTGGAAACAATGTGTAAATATATGTGTATATATATGTGGAATAACAATTAAACAAATACAGGAAATAAATAAAACAAATTATTGAGAACCTGTATCTCCTTTATTTTGGTAATCTGCTGGTTGGACAAATTATCCGAGGCTTGTGTGGTACTACAGTGTCCTTAAGACGATTTCCGTCCCACTGGTGTGGGTGTTTTTTGACGGCAGTCTCCCAGGATACAATAGATTACAAAGCTTCTAGACACAGCACCACCGAAGCTTTCCTCGAACTTTTAGTGTACCTAATCTTTACCACACTCACTAACCAAAATATGCAGAAAAATGAATTTTTTCTCTCTGTTTACAAAAAATGAACGTAAAAAAAGGAGTACAAGTCACTATTCTCTATTTTTCCTTTTCCAAAAACCCACGTAGGAAAGTCAAAGGCCACATTCAAAACGATTCAAATACATTAAGGCCGATTTATTCCCCACTAACGCCAGTCACTCAAATCATTCAAAATTAAAAGACCGTTTCAAATGTTACAATTTATAATGGAAAAAAAAAAGAAAAAAGAAAAAGAAAAAAAGTAGTAAATAAGTAACATTACGCTTCAGGGGTTAAGTTTCTCTTTCGCTTTTCATGAGCATCCTATAATGGAGGCTTTCCTTTCTTTGCCCTGACCAGGTTTATTTTTAGCTCTCTTTACATCCTAACAAAAATGATTATGTCAGTTCTGTGAATGAGTAGAAAAATTTTTGGCCATCACAATCCAAAGAATATTTCTTTTTATATAGTTTATGAAGGGGAAAAACTTCCTATAATGTTATAGGTATGACCACTACCTGAAGTTCACCAAGTTTCTCCATTAACCTTGACATTTGTGCATTGTGAGATTTGGATATAGTATGCTGATGATTGCAGATGATAGCAACCTGCAATGGAAATCCCAAAATTTATATTAGAGCCTAAGGACTTGAGAAAGGTTAAATTTTACCAGAGAAACTGTCATCACCTTTTTGTTAGCATGCTCATAGTAATTTCTTTTTGTAATATCCCCATCTTGAGTTTCCCTATTCAACTGGCATTAGGTTTACCCAAAAGAATAAAAGATTAAGTAAATGAGAATTTTTTTTTTTCTGAAAAAAGACTGATTAAGCATTTATAATATATATATATACATCTATAGTGTATATACATAAAAATAACCTGAGGACTGCATAGAACACACAAACTTACCATATCATCCAACGTTATAGATGCATTATATGTATGAAAAACTTTTGCTGTAAGGCTAGGCATGAGTTCCTTTAGATGTGCATTCAGTTTACCTGTATCCAGCTTGTCAAAGAGATCATCACTGCCTTGTTTCCCTGAAATAAATAGAAAAGCCATTCTACACCTTGTTTTCAGATTCAAATGATATATCCCAAAGTAGGGAATTTATTAAGTGTATTCACCAGCTTGGAACTGCATTATTGCCATATAAACAGGAAGCTCAACTTCAACAATATTTTCGTATCTGATTAAGTCTTTACCAAGGAAGTTAAATTGAATTTGTAAAAGAGAAATAAACTGGTTAATACTGGTGTAACCAAGACATTAAACAGGCTGTGATAGTTCATAAATTTCAACAAACTTGAAAAATCATACTTCCAACATGTTTAGGCCAATTGCTTTTACATTCTCTACTTTTAGTGTACAAAAACCAATAGTATCAGCTTCGTCATCATCCTATATGAGGACAACCAATAACGTCAAAAATACCTTCAGCAAATTGCAAACCAAGACTGCACAGAGGTACCAGAAATTTTAGGCAACTTTGACAAAAAATTGGAGTAAATGAAAGCTGCACAATCAATAACCAGATAAGAACAGAAATATTTACTACAGGAAGCCTAAATTGCAAACTTTTACACACACCCCTTCGTTAATCAGCCGAGTCCCACACAAAATTAGAAATGTCATTTGCACTATGTCAGACTTAAATGCAAAATCCAAAACCCTTTCATGTAACAAGGTTAAATAAGAATTACAACTCTTACCGCATATTTTGATCAATATTTAAAGTTTGGATCCAAAATCATGTCATCATTAAAACTCATTTAACTTCAAGATCATCCCCTTATGTGACTTCAACCTACCTGTTCACAACTGAGCTTTAAGCTTAGGGGACAAGGTATACCTATAATTCATAGATCGATAAAATCCAATGAAGATCGCATATCAGGTTGGCTGTAGACTAATAGAATGTATAGATACCAAATCATCGTATAAGGATTGAATTGTTAACTTTATTTCTTATTTATAAAGTATATTTTAAAATCTCTAAGGCAATAAATAGACGACTAATACATAAACTAAATTACAAATAAAATAGTAGAATAGTAAAATGTTGGTGATTGTTAATTACAAACATTTATAATTAATTTCTTGCATTGAAAATCTAAACTAAATTGCAGAGAACTTGTATTGAATGATACAGTATTGCTTGTCAGGTTGTTATCCACACCTTCTACCATGACAATACAAGTCTATACATAAGTATTTTTCTCCACATTGAGATAAGTTTCAACAGCTTCTAGAAACCTACTATTATAGGTCAGCTACACAATTTTCTTTCTAAAAAAGTTATGCATCTCTGTCATTTGTCCTTTGAGTTACATCTGCACACAACATGCCTTTCTTTTTTTTGCTTTTGTTTTTTTTTTTGGGCAAAAAAGAATAGGTTAAAAATCATTTATACCTTCTCATTGCCAGCCCTCAGAGCAAGTTTATCAATAAGATAGGTAGCAACTGCTATTTGTCTCTTTGTGACATCTTTGCTAGTAAAATTCTTAGTGTATGCTGCCTCAATGTTTTTTATGTATTCCTTTGCTCAAAATATCCAAGATTTAACAATAAGAAAAGGAGCAACACTTGACTAATCAAATAAGATAATGAGCAAGCTTATGGAAACTTTTTGGCTAAGAACCTTTAGCATCCTTGCTTTCTCATATTTCTTCTTATCACTTTGTCCTTTCAAGGAACTACTAGCTGCCAGAAACATGTACTTGAATTCTTTTGAATTGATTGGATCATTCCAGAGATTAGAAAAATGCAAGACGCCAATATATGCATCACAGTAAATCATCAATATCTTTAAATTTAGACAACACTTTACCCCATATTTCAGTGACAGGTATGCAGTTATTAGATTCTAACATGATTTTGATTTTGAATTGCTATCTTTTAACCTTTCCTACACATACATTTGAACAAGGAGAAACAAACCCCAAGAATCCAAATAAGAAACACATCATAAAAAAGATAAAATCCAATTTCAAAACTACAATGCAACGTGTATAGTAAAAAACCTGTAGTGTTTCTTTAAATGAAAGTTAACAGATAAATGTCACAACCACATGCATGATAGATGTTTTCCATCCAGTTTGTACATGGTATGTGTGCATTTCTAACTCCTCAAGCTGTTTCAAATACAAGATTAACCCAGACAGAGAAGGATCCAAATAGCAACCAAATAAATATTTATAAGGATAATTTCACAGACCTCCCCTTAGTTTGCATAAATATAAGAAGCCACCACCTGTTTTCCCTGATAGTTTCAAAATTCATCAATTGGTTCCATTATTGCCAACTACAATTGGTTTTAAATGATAAAATTAGAAAGGTCTAAGAACCAAGAGACAACTTTTCAAAACACCAGTGGCTTTTCGTAATTATGTCAAATACAAAGGAAGGTCTATGAATATATACTTTCCCTTATTTATAATCGTGAGATCAAGACAGAGAGAAAAATAGATAGTATAGACTTTATAGAATGATAAACAAGGAATAATACCTATAAATCCTCAAACCATGACCCACACCCTCCCTAAAAGAGTCAAATGTAGAGATGACCACCTTCTCTTTTACACCATCAATAACAGCCCACATACACTTCTCCTCTTGTTTTAATTTCTCTTCCCTTAAGGTCTTCTTCTCCTGCATCAACAGAATGCCTAAGTTAACAACACAACACCCTCCCTAAAAGAGTCAAATGTAGAGATGACCACCTTCTCTTTACACCATCAACAACAGCCCACATATACTTCTCCTCTTGTTTCAATTTCTTTTCCCTCAATGTCTTCTTCTCCTGCATCAACACAATGCCTAAGTCAACAACACAAAACATAAAGCTATAGTTATAAGTTTGATCTAGTATGTACCTTAGTAGAAAAAAGTAATAGTACTTTATACATAGCTTAGAGATGAATGGTGAACCACCATGGATAACGAATGAAGGCATATAGAAACCTCAACATTACCATGTCACTGATCAAACTTATGTAAAGATCTCACAAGCATCATAAATTCATAATAACAATCATACACCATTTATAAGAGTGTCCAGTGTGTCATTCTTAACATAACGGTCCTTCCCAAATAAGTATAAGAAAATGTATTTAAAAAATGTAGAAAATGAAGAGAAGAAAAAAAGACGGTGTTGAAGGGAGGTTTGGTCTTATAATGACGTTAAAATTCCGTTAATGTCAAACCTTGAAAAGATATGGCAACATCAACCAACCTCTGAACTCATTTGTTTCTTCTTCTCCTTTTCATTTTGATGCCAGTCATATATTGGGGTGAAGTCACAGGAGTCGAATTTCTGAATTACATGGTTCTTCCCAAACTATGGTACCATATAAGCCTCAGATCATTTTTCAACCAGCAGATTAAAGCTAAGGACATTCAGGTTCTTAATTTTATTTTATTAATTTTTTTAAATTTTGTTTACATTTGTAGATCCACATTTATATACACATATATTATATTCCCATAATATTTGTTTTTTTACAATCTTAAGATAATACATTTATATATGTTTATATATGTGTGGATGGTTGTTTTTAGATATACTGGATCTATGGTTTTTGTAGGAATTTTTCCCATGGCTTGAATTTTTGTGGGTTTATTCTTTGTGTTTGTTTTATAAATTTTATTCCCATAAAATGACATGCCATGATTTATTTTTGCTTTGTGTCTGTTCGGTTGAAAGGAAAAAAATAAAAGAAAAGAAAAGAAAAGGTTTTGGCTTCCAAACCCGTATAGATTGTGTGATGGGCATGCTATAATTTTTGGTTTTATTTTATTAAAATGTATATAAATAGCTCTATAACATATACATGCCCATGATATGGTCTCTTTATTATTATTGGGTATGGAATCAAAATATTTCTTTTCTCCCATGGTTTAAAATTCTTGGACAATTCATCATGTTTGTTTTAAATCAAAAATTTTCCCAAAATTTAATTATCCATGAATTTCTAAACATTTTGGTATTTTTTGGTCACCGGAATAGTGAAAATAGATGAAAAATGGTGAACCGGGTCGAAAAAACCCGGTTGGAGGTTGAAGACGGGTCGAAATTTGGGTTAACGGGTTAGAAAAACAGGTTTGGATAGGTTTCTAGGTTAGTGGGCCTGAATTTTAAATTCTGATGGACCTGGCCCAGTTCTAAAGCTTAACCCATGGTTAGAACAGATTACTGTTCAGCCCAAGCCCAAGCCCCATCCAGACCTAGGCCCAAGGAAATTCAACCCGATTGGGCATGCCATATGTCGCTGCAAGAGAGTGCCACATGGAGGGACAAAACAATGACATATGGCACACCATGGTGAAGCCATGTGTCGCACAGTGGCGAGCCACATTTCATTCATCCGTAGTGCCATGTGGCGACCTTTGAGGGGGCCACGTGTCGGATCCGACTTATGCCACATGTCGGCCATCCACGGCACCACGCGTTGAGCAAAGAATGCTGTTATACTTGACTACTTTGGGCCTTACGAGGTTCCTAACTGAGGATGCACCACCAAGTGATGATAAGAGTGATAAGGAGCCTCTGATGGCGGTGGATGTGTGGAAGAATTACGATTATTTAGGTCAGAATTATGTCCTGAATGGCCTATCTAATGCCTTGTATGGAATGTACTGTGGCACGAATTCAGCAAAAGAGTTGTGGGAAACTTTGGAATGGAAGCACAAGACTGAGAACGTAGGGTCCGGAAAGTTTATGTTAGGCAGATTTAAGAACTTCTTGTTGAAGGGATGTTCATTAATGAAGCCTTTCAAGTTGCTGCAATGATTAAGAAGCTGCGTCCTAGTTGGGGAGACTTCAGAAATTATCTTAAACACAAGAGAAAGGAAATGGACATGGAGGGAGTTTCGAATAGAAGATGATAATAGGATGTTTGAAAGAAGATCCATGAAGGCTGGAGTGAAGGCTAATGTTGTGGTGAATGGTAGTAGCTCCAAGAATAAGAAGAAACCTGGAAAGAGTTCCAAGTTGGGGCCTAAAGGAGGCATCTCTAAGAAGGCTAAGTTCCAAGGGAAATGTTTCAATTGTGACAAGATGGGTCATAGAGCGGTGGATTGTAGACTGCTGAAGAGAAAGAGGAACATAGAGACAATGATGATGGAGCACATCATAAGAGAGGTTAATGAGATTGACCTAAGCACTGTTGTCTCTGAGGTGAACCTAGTGGGTTCTAACCCAAGAGAGTGGTGGATAGATACAGGTGCAACCCACCACGTGTGTGCAGATGGAAGCATGTTCACCTCCTTCGAACCAAAGGCAAATGGGGTGAAGTTGTTCATGGGTAACTCTGCCTATTCAGAAATCCAAGGGGAGGGCATGATTGTTTTGAAGATGACCTCTGGGAAGGATCTGACTTTTAATAATGTACCATATGTTCCAGATATTCATAAGAATTTGGAGTCTGGATCGTTGCTAAGCAAACATGGTTTTCGCTTAATGTTTGAGTCAGACAAGGTTATCTTGTCCAAGTATGGGATGTTTGTGGAAAAGGACTATGTAGTCAATGGTATGTTCAAATTGAATGTAATGATTGTAATGCCAAAGAATATTAATAACAAAGCTAGTACTTCTTCTGTTTACTTGCTTGAGTCTTCCATTTTGTGGCATGGTAGACTAGGTCATGTTAATTATAATTCTCTGCGGAGGTTAATTAACTTGAATCATATTCCTAGGTTTGATATTGATACCAAACATAAATGTGAAACTTGTGCAGAGGCAAAATTAACGAGACTATCACATCAAACAATTGAAAGAAATAATGAACCTTTGGATTTAATACATACTGATGTATGTGATTTAAAATTTGCACCGTCTAGAGGTGGTAATAAGTATTTTATCACTTTTATTGATGATCGCACGAAATATTGCTATGTATACTTGTTAAAGAGCAAAGAAGAGGCTATAGAGAAAATTATTCTCTATAAAATGGAAGTTGAGAATCAACTCACCCAGAAAAATAAAGTGATCAGAACTGATCAAGCTCGGGAGTATGTTACTCCATTTGGAGAGTATGATGCTCAACATGGCATAATACATGAAGTTACTCCACCATATTCGCCGTAATCGAATGGTGTGGCTGAACGGAAAAATAGAACTTTAAAAGAAATGATGAATGCAACGCTGATAAGTTCTGGAGTATCGTAGAACTTATGGGGGGAAGCCGTTTTGTCGGCAAACGACCTTTTAAATAAGGTGCCCCGAAAGGATCAAGTAAAGACACCCTACGAATTATGGAAAGGAAGACAACCTTCCTATAATTACTTACGAGTGTGGGGGTGTCTAGCCAAAGTTGTGGTACCAACTCCAAAGAGAGTGAAGATAGGTCCTAAAACAGTTGATTGCATCTTTATAGGATATGCACAAAATAGTAGTGCATATCGATTTCTCATGTATAAGTCAAAAATTCCTGATATGCATAAGAATACGATAATGGAATCAAGAAATGCATCATTTTTTGAAAATATTTTTCTGTATAAAGTGGAAGAAGGACCGAGTTTGTCGAAATGAACTTATGATACTATCGCTGAAGATAATCATGATAGTGATAAAGAACAAGAAACTGATATTGAGAATAAGGTTGAGCTTAGACATAGCAAGAGAGTAAGAACGGAAAAATCCTACGGTCTGGATTTTCTTAGGTATATGCTAGAAAGTGAACCTCAAAGCTTCTAAGAGGCTATAAATTCTCCTGAAGGGAATTTATGGAAAGCAACTGTAAAAAGTGAGATAAATTCTATCTTACAGAATCACACTTGGGAGTTACTAGATCTTCCTCTAGGTTGTAAGCCTTTAGGTTACAAATGGATTTTTAAAAGGAAGATGAAAGCAGAGGGAACTATCGATAAATACAAGGCAAGGCTTGTAATTAAAGGATACAAGCAAACAAAAAGGCCTTGATTATTTGGATACTTATTCTCCTGCGATGAGAATAAATTCCATAAGGATGGTACTGGCGATCGCTGCATTACGAGATCTAGAAGTACATCAAATGGATATGAAAATAGCCTTTCTTAATGGAGATATAGATGAAGATATCTACATGGTGCAACCCGAGGGTTTCTCTACTCCAAGACAAGAAAAGAAAGTCTGTAGATTGGTGAAGTCCTTGGATGGACTTAAACAAGCTCCGAAGCAATGGCATCAAAAATTTGATAATGCCATGCTAAGTGATGGATTTAAGATAAATAAGTGTGACAAGTGTATCTATGTAAAGGATACTGAGAATGGATATGTCATTCCTTGTTTGTATGTAGATCACATACTCATAGTAGGTAGTGACGATAATATGATCCGAACTACGAAAGCCATGTTAAATTCCAAATTTGACATGAAGGATATAGGACTTACTGATGTGATTTTAGGAATGAAAATCACTAGGACTTTGAATGGAATCATTGTTAGTCAAGCGAATTATGTAGATAAAATACTGGCTAATTTTAGTAAAGATGATACTAATATAGCCAGAACACCTGTAGATGGAAGTTTGATGTACCTAATGAATTGTACAAGACCAGACTTAGCCTATGCTATAAGTAGACTAAGTAGATACACGAGTAATCTAAATGATGATCATTGGAAAGGAATCGTTAGAGTAAGAAGATACTTACGATATACTCGTGGATACAGATTGCATTATATGAGATATCCAGGTGTATTAGAAGGATACAATGATGCTAACTGGATATTGGATATCAAAGATTCAAAATCCATTAGTGTCTATGTATTTATATTAGCTGGTGCAGCTGTGACATGGAAGTCCTCAAAACAAACAGTAATAGCTCGATCCACGATGGAATCTGAGTTCATCGCATTAGATAAATGTGGTAAAGAGACAAAATGGCTATGCCAATTTTTGGAGGACATTCCAAGATGGTCGAAACCTATGCCAGCAATAAGTATACATTGTGATAGTTAATCTGCGATTGGCAGGGCACAGAATGTGATGTATAATGGAAAATCTAGACACATTTGTCGTAGACATAATTCCATTAGATAATTAATCTCAATAGACTATGTAAAGTCTAAAGATAACGTTGCGGTGTGCTAACCAAAGGGTTAAATAGAGAATTAGTTGAGAAATCATCGAGGGGAATGGGATTAAAGTTTGTATGTAAAGTCGATACAATGGGAACCCAACCTCGTTGACTGGAGATCCCAAGATCTAGGTTCAATGGGACAATGCAATTGTAAAGACTGGAATGGATCACTATGGGGTTAATCCTCTGCCCATTCCTATGATGAAATAGTGATTGAAAGAGATTAAGCATAACGTATGCTTTTAATGATTCCTATAAGTGTGTTTTGTAATCTTTGCATAGTGATGCTGATTACATTTGAAAAAAGGAATCACCTATGTGAGAGAGAAGAATGGCCGCTTCAAAGGAGAATTGTTGAGGGCCCAATTCTTTAGAGACTCTCGCAGAGTCAAGTAGGTGTTCAAGGACAAAATGAACACAACAGTGAGAACTAAACTATACCAGGAAGGAATCTGTGTGAACTATGTTATCATTTACACAAACGATGAAATGGTTCAAAGATATCGCATCTACCATTAGTCAGTAAAAAAGATATAGTCTCACAAAGGAAGGTTCAAAGAGTAACATCTGCCTATCCTATACAGGTTCCAACTGCAAAGCTTTACCACCAAAGTCTTGCATTATATAGTAGTCAAATCATTCATGTGGGGGATTGTAAACATTTGAAATGTTTTGAATTTTAATGATTTTGACTTTCATGGGCTTTAATTCATTAATGGGTCTTAAATGAGTTTTATTGGTTTGCCGTTTTTGGGTTTTGGAATAAGGAAAGAAAGAAGAAAGAAGGAAATAATTGATTTTGTGTGAATTTTTCTTAATCCTAGACTCCCTCATGTGTGTTTTTGAAATAATAGAGAAAAATGTGTTTTCTGCATATTTTTGGTTAGTGAGTGTGGTAAAGATCAGGTACTCTGAAAGTTTGAGGGAAATCCAGGTTGTGTTTTGCTTGAGATTTCGAATCCGTTGTATCATAGGAGACTGCCATTGAAAAACACTTGCACTGGTGGGATGGAAATTATCCTAAGGAAACTGTGGTACCACACAGGCCTCGGACCATTTTTCAACTAGCAGATTAAAGCTAAGGACATTCAGGTTCTTAATTTTATTTTATTGAGTTTTGTAAATTTTATTTACATTTGTAGATCCACATGTATATACACATATATTATATTCCCATTTTTCTTACAACCACTTTCTTAGTGGCAGACAATTTACTATCCAATGTAGGTGATTTCTTTATTCTTAGGGAAATAGGAATGTAATCATCATGTTCTGCCTTTGTTTATGCTTTGACTGGTACCTGTTTACATTTCATCAGTGTAGGCGAACTTGAAAGCTTTGGCTTTCTAACCAAAGACAGACTAGAGGAATTGTCTTTATCTAGAGGTCTCTTAGTTAAGTTGGCTGAAGTTTTTTTTTTTTTTTTGTCTGTCTATTTGTCATGGTGGAACCACTATGCTGATTATTTGTAACTACAGGCCTTTCCACATCAGGATTGTAAGGCTTACAACCCAACGTTCCTGCATTAGACTTCATTTGAAACCTTGACGATAAAGGTTCATTGTCTAAGTCTTCTAAAGGTCTTCCACAATGTTCTTTGACAATGATGACAGTGATGAACCAGGAATTGATTTTCCAATCCCTTTATTGGCATGGTTAAAGTTCACCTTCAGCCTGGCACTTAAAGGTTTATCATCTTCGGAATCTTCAGAGTCACTATTACATTTAGTATTTACTGGTAATGTCAATGCCAATGCCTTTGCAGACAAAGTAGAAGATTTTGGGCTGGCCATGGGACATATAGCAGCTGATGCCTTAGTACATGAAATCACCTTAGCCTTGATTATATTGGAGTTCAAGCCATTGAAGAATGTACATCAAATATCAACCTTCCCATCTATAAATCATGGCTTTGTGAAGATATTTTCTTTACTTCTTCTGAGTTTAGTTGGTTCAGTTTGGATGAGGAATAGTCCTTTTAAAAATTATGGGCCCATCATCATTATCATAATCATTTACCAAGTTCGGTTTAGCAGAAGTCTCGACTGCCATTTATCCAACCATAGGCAGTGCATTTATATCACATCAGTTGCCTAAAAAGCAAAAACAAAACAAAACTGAACACCCACTTGAAAGGAACTTTGAGGCCTTAAACATTGCAATGGAAGTCCAATAATCTGTGCAAAATAATTATCGATAATTATGAAAAGATAATATTGAATTCAATGGAAAACAATACAACATAAGGAACCATGTTCAATTAAGATATAAAACAAAATGGTCGACCATATTGCAAAGCAACTAAAAAAATACCTTATGACAATGAAGAGAGATGTTATTTACAACCTAAACATCTCAAAGCTAAAGGTTTTGAACGTAATTTGAACTTAACCATAAATTTACTAAGGCTATTCGTCTTCTTGTTTTTCCCTACAAGTGTCAAAAGACTAGAAAGCTTCAAACCACTTCATTATAACCGCTTCCACTTACGATTTAGCCTTTTAAATCTAATAACAAAGTTGTTGCGAACAGCTTGGCTTAAACCTAGTGCAATCTAATTGGTTTCAAATTACTCCATTATTATTATTATTCAGTAATAATAAGTTTTACTCTAATATTCTTCATCACATAAGAGTACTCCCCTCCCTCCCTTCCACACACATAGTGATGCACAAACCATAAAGCCTGTTAATTATTCCCAAAAATTATTTTCTGTTATCTCTATTTAGTTAAGCACTGATGATCATACGCTTTTGTTTTAATTTAAACCAATAAGTTCCGTATCATTTACTTTAACCACATGTACACTCACTTGAGTTACATAAATTACAATGGAATCGGTAAATTCAGCACCCAAGCCAATAATTAGCATTCACACCTTAGAAAAAAAGAATCAAATATAAACAACATAACCAGTAGGAGTATATGCATGCACCTTATAAAATTTTGGTCTTCCACAATAATCAATAGATAAAATACAAATTTTAATCCCACTGTATATATTTACAAAGATATATGTTTAAAAATTAAAACAATTTTCTTAGTGTATAAATAAAATAATTTGCACATGTTCACACATATACCTTCATACAAGAAAAGCATTTTCCTATAATTTTTTGTTTTCAACCCTAAAATATACTTTGTCCATCCTAAAACTAAAATTTTGAAAAACATTTGGAAATACAAGTAAAATATTATCAAGCTCCTTTAGAGAGTCAGAAAAAAGTAATTCAAAATCGGAATGTTGCAATTTCAATCAAAATTTTGGAGTTACAAATATATGTATATATTATATAATAAGAATGGCTAAACAAATAATTGAACCTATTTTTGGCTCATGAAAGGAGAGCTAAAAAAAGAAAAGAATGTTGAATAGATAATGTTAGGACCCCATTGATTAATGAGAATTTTACTCACTAACTTATTTATTTGTGTTTTTTTTGGAAGTTTTTGTTTGTTTATTTGCATGCTTTTAGAAATTTTTGTTTGTTTTGTTTCTTTTTGTAGGAAATCCTTCAATTGGCCTTCCGAACTCAATCGGAACCAAAGTTTGAACTTAATTAGAACGTTACCAAATTACAAATTAATCCTTTCCAAGACTTAATTCATAATTTTAATCAACATTTTATCAATTTCCCAATCAATTAGAGACATAAATTCAATAAACAAAAAGAAACACAAATACTTGGAAAGAAAATTTTATTTTTAAACATCCAACAATCATAAATATAGTTTTGATGAAGTCTACATCATCCTCTAGATAGAAATCTAGCTAAACATAATTATAGGCCAGTCCAAAATCAATACCATATAAGAATCCATAGACAAATGCATGTTTAATACAATAAATCCACTAGCAATTCCCAAATACAAATTAAGAAGAGATGAGAGTGTAGAGAATACTACAATTGTGAATTTCTTCAAGCTCCAATCTTTCAGGTTCTTTAAGCTTCTCAAAATCCAAAACTTTCTCTCCAAATGTCTTCTTCTTTAAGATTAATCTAAACCTAATTCATTAATGCTTATGCATGCCCACCCTCAATTTTGGTGTGCACACGCCATTAAATAGGGTTGCTAGATGCAGGGCATGCTTGGTGGTAGCATGGCCATGCCAAGGAGATTGATTGGTGGCGTGCTCACACCCAAGAATGGTGTGCACATGACAATGAGACTGGTACAAGGAATGATGGCACTTGTAAGTGGTGTGTTCATCATTGGTTAGTGCATGGGCATGCCTTCTCTATGGCAGTAGCTCGCTAGCAAGCGTTGGCATTCCATATATTAAAGCTTGGTCATGTTGGTGCTTTGAAGTGGCCTTGCGTGATCTTATGTGGCTGTCTTGGTTTCATGTCATGGGCTTATCTTGCTTATCCTGACTCCAAATAAGAGGCTTCGATGGGATGCTTCAAAACTTCAACATAATTAAGAAATTAACAACCTTTATTGATTCTAACCCATCAAATTGACACAAAAGATTGAATTTTCTATCTCAAACATAGCAAACAATGAAAGACAGATCCAGATTCACCTCAGGGATTGACCTTGACCGTAGATTGTTACCAACAGAGGGCCAGGCAGTTGATCATCGAAATGCTAGATTCAAAATTCCCAGCTTTCCTTCGTTAATAAAATGCGGACATACAACTGATTGATTCTAGACCAGTTTGTTTGACTGGGGAATCCATTTTTTTTTATAGAACAAAAGCAAGGGTTGAGGGTTTAGGGTTGAAGGTTTAGGGTTTTAGGGTTTTAGGGTTTAGGGTTTACTATCTACACTGTAGAGTATAAACCCTGAATGAAAAGTAAACCGAAAATGAAACCTGAACCTTGAATCGTAATGACTAAACCCCTAAAGGTTTAGGAAGTAGACCCTCGAGTATGAACCCTAAATGAAAAGTAAATCGTAAATGAATCCTGAACCCTGAACAGTAACCACTAAACCCTTAAAGGTTTAGGAAGTAGACCCTAGAGTATGAACCGTAATGAAAAGTAAATCGTAAATGAAACCTGAACCCTGAACCGTAACCACTAAACCCCTAAAGGTTTAGGAAGTAGACCCTAGAGTATGAACCCTAAATGAACCGTAACCACCAAACCCCTAAAGGTTTAGGAACTAGACCTTAGAGTATGAACCCTAAATGAAAAGTCAATCAAAAATGAAACCTAAACCCTGAACCGTAACCACTCAACCCCTGAAGGATTAGGAACTTGACCCTGGTGTATAAACCCTAAGTGAAAAGTAAATCGTAAATAAAACCTGAACCCTGAACCGTAACCACTAAACTCCTAAAGGTTTAGGATCTAGACCCTAAAGTATAAACCCTAAATAAAAAGTAATCTGTAAATGAAACCTGAACCCTCAACCATAACCACTAAACCTCTAGGGGTTTAAGATCTAGACCCTAGAGTATAAACCTTAAATAAAATGTAAATCATAAATGAAACCTGAACCCTGAACCATAACCACAAAACTCTAAGGGTTTAGGATCTAGAGCTTAGAGTATAAGGGTTTAGGGTTAGGGGTTTGGGGTTTGTGGTCGGGGGTTAGAGTTTTGGGTTAAAGGGTCAAGGGTTTAGGGTTAGGGTTTACGGTTTGGGGTTTGGGGTTTGGCGTTGAGGGTTTGGGGTTTGGGGTTTAGGGGTTTGGAGTTGGGGGTTACGGGTTGGGGTGGTTGCATCGACAAATTAGCTAATACAATATAGTACAAAAGTTAATTACATTGAAAAGTTATGTTAAAATTTGGATTGCATGCACGTGAAGTGTAGTGAGTAGTGCTCAAGAAAATATGTTAAAATTATGAAGTGCTAATGGAGCAATGGAGTGCATGCATGTGAGACATCTTGACTAGTGTCCAAGAAAATATGTGAAAAAGAAAGAAAGATAATATGTTTTGAATTATGGAGTGCCCAAGGAGCATTGAAGTGCATGCATGTGAGGTGTGGTGACCAAGAAAATTTATTAGAATTTTCTTCCTTCTCACACTCTGTTTACTTTCATTATTTATAATAATTTTTTCCATGTCTCATATTTAAAATTTAAAATTTTTAAATTATAAATATAAATAACTTAACGATTGAATTAATTTTATTTAACATGTTATATTATTTTAAATAAAAAATACTTATATTATGAATAAAAATAATTTAAAATAATATTTCTTAATGAAATATCAGTTACCTACATATATATCGCCACTCATGAACTAAAAATTATGCATCTTTATTATTAAAAAAAAAAATAATAATGAACTATTCATCTTTGTTAACCAAAAAAAAAAAAAAAAGGTACAGATGCCATATTTTATTTTCTGATAATTGTTTTTTTTTTTTTCAAATCTAAAAATAGATACAATATTTTATTAACTTACTAAAATAACTTAACTACTTTGTATAAGTTTTCGAACTGGTTGTATCAACAAATTAGCTAATAAAATATGACACTAAGATTAATTAAATTGAAAAATTATATTAAAAATATGTTAATATTAGTGCAGTGGAGTACATGCACGTGAGGTGTCTTGAGTAGTATCCAAGAAAATATATTAAAGTTATGGAGTGCCAGGGGAGCAGTGGAGTGCATGTGTGCGAGGTGCGATGAGCAGTATCCAAGAAAATATGTTAGAATTTTTTTCCATCTCGCTGTATTTCTTTTAATCTTTTATAATAATTTCTCTTTCTTTGTCATCTATCAAATTTATAATTTTTAAATTATAAATATAAATGATCTACGATCAAATCAATTTTATTTAATATTTTATATTATTTTAAATAAAAATATATATTATGAATAAAAATATATTAAAATAATATATTTTCTAATGAAATATCAATTATATTCATATATGCCGAGGTTTAGGAACTAAAAATTATCCATCTCTATAATTCAAAAAAAAATAAAAAATAATGATCTATACATCTTTGTTATAAAAAAAAAAAAGTACACAAGATATTTTTTATTTTTTGATAATATATATATTTTTTTCATATGTAAAATTAGATACAATACTTTGTGAGGTGATGGTTGTATAGTAAAATAATTCATTACTTTGTATAAGTGTTCGAGATGGTTGCATCAACAAATTAGCTAATACAATATGGTACTAAGATTTATTAAATTGAAAAGTTATGTTAAAATTTGGATTGCATGCACGTGAAGTGTAGTGAGTAGTGCCCAAGAAAATATGTTAAAATTATGAAGTGCCAGTGGAGCAGTGGAGTGCATGCATGTGAGGCATCTTAACTAGTGTCCAAGAAAATATGTTAAAAAAAAAAAAACATTTTTTGAATTAAGGAGTGCCCGAGGAGCATTGGAGTGCATGCATGTGAGGTGTGGTGACCAAGAAAATATGTTAGAATTTTCTTCCTTCTCACACTGTGTTCATTTTCATTATTTATCATAATTTTTTCCATGTCTCATATTTAAAATTTATAATTTTTAAATTATAAATATAAATAATTTATCGATTGAATTAATTTTATTTAACATGTTATATTATTTTAAATAAAAAATACTTATATTATGAATAAAAATAATATAAAATAATAATTTCTAATGAAATATCAGTTACCTACATATATATCGCTGCTCACGAACTAAAAATTATGTATCTTTATGATTCAAAAATAATAATAATGACCAATGCCAGCTGGTAAACTAGTTCTTGCTTTTGGACTTCGGCGTGACTACTGCTCGAATTTCAGAGAAATTGCCATCAGTAATTGATACATGGGCCAAGCATCCATCATAGCTGCTAGAGTTTTGATTAATAGCCAGCTTTTGTTCTATCACATCCTAGTCAACCTTAGCTGGTGCGCGGACTTCGGTGTATACCTACATTTAAATATATAAGAACGTATAAATACAATTATATATGTCTCACAATAATTTTATTTTTCTTTTTGGGTTGAAATGACAAATAATGAATTTGATAAAACTAGTAAACTAATAGCTTATATTCATATGATCGTGTGTCTAAAATCTAAATGCTAAATGCATGCAGGCATGATTATACATACAAGGACAAGCAGAGACGTAAACCAGTACAGTATTAATTTAAATATAATATATATTAGCTTGCTAGCTTAATTATATAGTTACTAGATTTTCTGTGACATCGGCTCGATTGTCCCACGCCATAATCTATTGAATCTCTCATCCCTTATCATTCACGCCACGATAGATGATGCCCCCTGATGAATGAGTAGGATGTTTAAGAGCGTTCAGATGAAGAAATGAATGCTGCTCTCAAGTGCCAACTTTTGGTGGGTATGGAACATTTATGGTGCCACCAAACCAATCTTTGTGCTCCCCTTTATACTCTATAATGTTTCCAATGCCGTTGAAAATTTGGCCAGATGTGAACAAACCGTCAGTGGCCATGCTTTGGATCTGCTAGCTTAGTTACTATATTTTTTAAGCAGGTACCAAAGAAAATAGCTCAATTGTTCATTGTCTTTCAAAACTATTTATCTTCTTATATATATATATATATATATATAGAAAATTTATGCTAGTGTTGCACATCGAGCATTAGTTAGGCGCGTGACAGATAGCTATAAATAAGTGGAAACACAAGTAATTGGGCATTAATTACTATATCAATATCTTACACACATACACACACACATATAAATATATATATCAATTTACATGCTTACAAATAAAGAACTCTGGATCTGTCTAGTGGCTAGGTTGGGTAATTAATTCATTTTAGCAAAATTTCCACACCTACCATAAATCATAGTTTAAATTTACAATAAATTTTTTTATTATTTTAAATAGGTTATTATATTTATTACATGGATTTTTTATATGGTTTTGTTAAATTTAAAATATAAGATTTTTATTTTTCGTTACGATAAAGTGTATTATTTTACAATTTTTTATTGTAAATTTTTTTTAAGAAAAAAGATCTTGGTCTATAAGGCTCCACCCCTGGTTACATACATATTATGGTTACATACATAATAATAGTATATCATAAATGTAATATAAAGTTGTTATTTCATAAACTGTAATGGCAACAACCATACATACATACATATTAATTATCACTGCATTAGCTAAGCAGCCTCAACATACAATAAAGTTGACACAAAAGACGATGATAGTATGCATATCATGGCATCTTATATTATTTTTAAACAAAGATTATATATACTGTGAACAAAAATATACTGGAATAATATTTTTTTATTAAAATGTCTAAAATTTCTTTTTGTTTTTATATCTAAAATTAGATGCAATACTTTGTGAGGTAACGGTTGTATGGTAAAATAATTTAATTACTCTGTATAAGGATTGCATGTTAAAATTGAAAAGTTATGTTAAATTTTTTGCAGAGGAGCAGATGATTGCATGCACGTGAGGTGTATTGAGTAGTGCCTAAGAAAATATGTTAAAATTATGGAGTGCCAGAGGCAGAAGTGCTATGAAAAGAACCTGTCTGCACCATATGGAAAGGACTTGAATGTCCATCTCCTTCACCCCTATAATGAAAAGGTGCGTTTGCACCCATTTTGGAAAAAAAATAAAGATAAAAAACACACGTCCATTTCCGTGTTTTACTGAAATGGTGCGTTGGCACTCATTTTCGAGGAAAAAAAAAAAAAAAAAAAAAACCTCCAGGTTCCTTCTTTCTCTGCTACCCAGCTCACCCATTTTCGAAAAAAAAAAAAAAAAAAACCAGCTCCAGGTTCCTTTTTTCTTTGTGTAAATGCTGGAAATCTCCCTCTTAACTGTGTAAATGCTGCTTAGATATATTGAAAGAATTGAAATTAAAAAAAAAAAAACCATTTTCTTTTCTTGAAAAATGTAAATTCCAAAAGTTTTGGCTAGATTTTATGATAGAATAAACAACGAACGTGAATTGCTGGAGGAGAGAGAGAATAATTGAGTAAGACGCAGTAAAGGTAGAAAGGAAAAAAGCATAAAGAGGAGCTAGAAAACCTAGTCATAATCAGATTTCTTATGGAAAGAGGGAGAGAGACAATTTATTTTTTCCCTTCAAAATGGGTGCCAACGTAGCGTTTCAGTAAAACACAGAAATGGATGTGTTTTGTTTTGTTTTTATTCAAAAATGGGTGCAAATGCACCGTTTCATTAAACGGGTGAAGGAGACAGACGTTCAAGTCCTTTCCATGTGATGCAGACAGGTCCTTTTCATAGCACTTCTAGTGCCAGAGGAGTAGTGGAGTGCATGCATGTGAGGTGTGGTGACCAAGAAAATATGTTAGAATTTTCTTCCATCTCACACTGCGTTCCTTTTAATTATTTATGATAATTTTTTCGCACATGCTCATATTTCAAATTTATAATTTTTAAATTATAAATATAAATAATTTATCGATTGAATTAATTTTATTTAACACGTTATA
Organism: Ziziphus jujuba; assembly: GCF_031755915.1. Classification (NCBI taxonomy): domain Eukaryota; kingdom Viridiplantae; phylum Streptophyta; class Magnoliopsida; order Rosales; family Rhamnaceae; genus Ziziphus; species Ziziphus jujuba. The sequence continues at coordinate 455,268 of NC_083383.1, read as the reverse complement.
TTATTTTAAATAAAAAATACATATATTATGAATAAAGATATATTTAAATAATTGTTTTTAATGAAATATCAGTTACCTACATATATATCATTGCTTAGGAACTAAAAATTATGCATCTTTATTATTAAAAAAAAATAATAATAATAATGATCTATTCATCTTTGTTAACAAAGAGAAAAACTTACAGAAGATATATTTTATTTTTTGATAATTTTTTTTTTGTTTTCAAATCTAAAAATAGATACAATACTTTATTAACTTACTAAAATAGCTTAACTACTTTGTATAAGTTTCTGAAATGGTTGTATCAACAAATTAGCTAATAAAATATGATATTAAGATTAATTAAATTGAAAAATTATCTTAAAATTAGTGCCATAGGAGCAGTGGAGTGCATGCATGTGAGGTGTCGTGAGTAATGTCTAAGAAAATATGTTAAAATCAAGGAAGAAAATATCGCCGAAATCACTGAAATATCATCGAAAGTATCGGGTATCACCAACCATCGACATTGATAGAGGGGGGAAGAAATTTTTATTAGTGGTGTCATGGAAACATCGCCGGTATCGTGTAATATCGATGTTGTCCGAAAAAATTGGTTGAAATTTTGGAAAACTTGTGAAAATTTGATGGATTTCGGTGGAAAAATAATGAAAATTTGACGAAATCTCAGCTACCAATCTCTCCAAAAAAGCTCAAAAACCAACCTTAGCCAAAATCTCACCGATTCAGTTGAAAAAAAAGAAGAAAAATTTTCCAAAAATATGACCATAAAATGGAAAATATGAGATAAAAAAAATAAAAAACAAAACCTTAGAGAGGTGAACTATAAAGAAAGAGAAAGACGATACCTATGAATCTAAAGATGGATAGATTTGATCAAAACCCTCTTCAGGGAGCTATGGGCTATCCAAGAGCAGAGAGAGAAACCAAGAGCAGTGTAGAGAAAGAAAAAAAAAAGTGTGGTTTTTATTACAAAACAGTGGAAGAAATGTTCAAAACCATCTCTTTCTTTTCTTTTCTTTTATTTTTATTATTATTATTTTTCCACGCTTCTAGATTCTCTATGGCCATTTCATTTACCATTTTTTTCTAAAAAATACTTTCCCTTTTGGTTGTGTTGTTTTTTTTTTCCCCCGTATTTGTCCTTGGCAAATTGCTTTACTTTGCTTACATATTTCTACTATTTACCCATTTGTTGTTGTCTTTGGTTAACAAAATAACCATTATAATATTATATTCCATTTCTTGTCAAAAAATAAACTGATTTTGAAAAAATATTGGATTTTTCTTTTTCTTTATCTTTTTTAAATTTAGTTTTTCAAAATAGTTTAAAATCAGTTAACTGTGCTAAAGATATTAATAAATGATTTTTTACTACTATAATATGAAATTGTAGATTTGTCATATGAAATTAATAAATCAATTTGAAGCATGAGAGAGTTCTTTTTGATATTGATGATGTATTATGAATTATGTTTGGTAATTTCATGTATTTTAATATTATTTATTAAATTTTCTATATTTTGATGATAACAAACATTGTATTTTCTTTACTAACAATAATTTTTAATATCTATGTACTATGTTATTATCTTTATATTCTAATTATTGTATTTTTTATATTATTTTACTATATTAATTATTTCATATGTAAAAATATGTATTCTAAATTAAAGCTTTATAGTTTCCATAATTTTATCGACATTTCTATCGATATCGCCATTTCCATCGATAATTCTATAAAATCTTACCCTCGATATTTTCGTCGATACTGATATTTTCATTACTGGTTAAAATTATAGAGTGCCAGAGGAGCAGTGGAGTGCATGTGTGTGGGGTGAGATGAGCAGTATCCAAGAAAATATGTTAGAATTTTCTTTCGTCTCATTGGATTTTGCTTAATTATTTATAATAATTTCTCTTTCTTTCTGATCTTTCAAATTTATAATTTTTAAATTATAAATATAAATGATTTACGATCAAATCAATTTTATTTAACATTTTATATTATTTTAAATAAAAATATATATACTGCGAATAAAAATATATTAAAATAATATATTTTCTAATGAAATATCAATTATATACATACATGTCCAGGTTCAGGAACTAAAAATTATCCATCTCTATCATTCAACAAAAATAAAAAATAATGATCTATTCATCTCTATTACAAAGAAAAAACATGCACGATATTTTTTATTTTTTGATACATATATTTTTTTTGTTTTCATATCCAAAATTAGATGGCGTACTTTTTCAATTGATGATTCCATAATTAAACAATTTAATTGCTTTATATAAGTTTTCGAGATAGTTGTATCGACAGATTAGCTAATAAAATATGAAACTAAGATTAATTAAATGGAAAATTTTTTTCTTGCCCTAGAGTATTGCTGCTGACTCCTTAGTACTTCTTTTATGCTTATTGTGGGCAACTTAATTTCCAATTTGTATGTGACATCATGGTGCATGACATCAGTAGTGTAGAAGAAAAGTTTGATACATGTGGCATGCGTGCGAGATGTCCAAGAAAATATGTTAGAATTTTCTTCCGTCTTACAATACTATATTTCTTTTACTTATTTAAAATAATTTTTCTTCTTATTTCATTATTTTAAATTTATGATTTTTAAATTATTGTTGTAAGTATTTTATTACTTGAAAAAATCTTTTGTATTGTTTGTACACAAAAAAATACTTATTTTGAATAAAAATATACTCAAAATAATATATTTCTTATTAAAATATCAATTATATACATACGTAGTTCGACTCATCAACTATGAATTATATATTTTTCTTATATAAAAAAAAAATTGATCAATAAAAAAATAAAATGATTAGTTATTTATAAAATTAAAAGAAAAAATTGAAAAATTATTTTAAATAAATTATTATATTTATTGCTTGTATTTTTTATATGGCTTTGTTAAATTTAAAGTATATGTTTTTTAAAGCTCGAACTAAAGCATACATCTCTTTGTCATAGGTTGGATAATTCAATATCACCCCATTCAACTTCTCACTAACGTATACTATAGGTTTTCCTTTTTGCATCAACACACCTATTGTCTTAATTTATGAAATTTTAATTAATTTTATGTTTTATTCATATGTATATGAATATTAAATATATTAATTAGTAATATGAAGCAAAAAAATTGATCTATGCATCTAATTTATTCATGTTTCAATTTTAAATCAATGATTTTTTAAGTCAATAAAATATTTGATAAATTTAAATATTTTAAAATTAAAAACCATCAAGCGGCACTTTTAGCATTAAAATTGTCCCCTATTGTGTTAATTTTTGATATTTTAATTAATTTTCTTTTCTGTTATTGTGCATATAAATATTAAATATATTAATTAGCAGTATGAAGTAAAATAATTAATATATTCATTTAATTTATTTATGCTTCATTTTCAAATTAATTATTTTCTAAACTAATAAATTATTGGCAAAATTAATTATTTTAAAATTTAAAAGCATTATGCGATGTTTTTAGCACAAAAAACATCGTCTATTCTCTCAATTTTTGAAATTTTATTTGATCTTATGTTTTATTCATATGTATATGTATATATATATATATATTAATTATATTAATTAACAACATGAAGTAAAATAATTAATCTATGCTTTTAACTAATTTGTGTTTTAATTTTAAATTAATAATTTTTTGAACTAATAAAAAATTTAATTATTTTAAAATTTAAACTCACCAGGCGATGCTTTTAGAGTTAGAAGCATAACTTGTTGTGTTAACTTTTAGTATTTTAATTAATTTAATATTATGTATATAAATACTAAGTATATTAAATAGCAATATGAAACAAAATAATCAATCTATTATTTAATTTATTTGTGTTTCAATTTTAAATTAATTATTTTTGAAAATAATAAAATTTTGATAAGATTAACCATTTTATAATTTAAAAGCGTTGCCTATTGTCTTAATTTTTGAAATTTTAATTAATTTTATATTTTATTCACATGTATATAAATATTAAATATATTAATTAGGAATACGAAGCAAAACAATTAATTTATTTGTTTTTCAATTTTAAATAAAATATTTCTTAAATTAGTAAGAGCTTGAAAAAATTAGATGTATTATAATTGAAAAGCATTGGACGACGCTTTTAACATTAAAATCATTGGCTATTGTCTTAATTCTTGGAATTTTATTTAATTTTAAGTTTTATTCGTATGCATATAAATAGTAAATATTAATTAGTAATATGAAGCAAAATAATTAATCTATTCATTTAATTTAATAAAAAATTTAATTATTTTAAAATTGAAAACCATCAGGTGTTGCTTCTAGCATCAAAGGTGTCATCTGTTGAGTTAATTTTTTGTATTTTAATTAATTTTATTTTTTATTTTATGTATATAAATATTAAATATTTTAATTTGCAATATGAAACAAAATAATTAATATATTTATTTATTTATTTTTCGTGTTTCATTTTTAAGTTAATTATTTTTTAACTAATAAAATTTTGGCAATATTAATTATTTTATAATTTAAAAGCACTAGGTGATGATTTTAACTTCAAATGTATCGCCTATTCTCTTAATTTTCGAAATTTTATTTAATTTTATGTTTTATTCATATGTATGTATATATATTAAATATATTAATTAGCAATATGAAGCAAAATAACTAATCTATGCTTTCAATTAGTTTGTGTTTCAATTTTAAATTAATGATTTTTTAAATTAATAAAAAATTTGACAAATTTAATTATTTTAAAATTGAAAAGTAGCATGTGAAGCTTTTAGGCTCAAAAGCATCGCCTATTGATTTAAAAAAAAAAAAAAAAGGAACAAAAGATGAAGATTAAATAAGATAAAAAATTATGCGCAAAGGTTGGTTTTGGTAGATTGTTGTTGGGAAATTGATTGTTTTTGAAAAACACAATTGTAACTGCTGAGTTGCTGATTATTTGTTCAATATTTGGTTGCTGGATTTTGAATTTTGAGTGCTAAATTTGTTTGGATTAAAATTGTTAAAGGATTTGAGACAAGGACTTAAATTACAAGAACTAAAACAACAACTTTTCCATATTTTGTTCAAATTATTTCTTGTTCATTGTTTGAATCTCTTTTCCAAATTTTATCCTTGAATTATTGGTCCTTAATATTCTGATTTATCTTTTGTTAAATCCAAAAATTCACTTTGTTAATTTTACCTTTGTTTTAGTTAGATTGGCCGAGACTAGGTTTTGTTAAATCACTTGATATTTGCTTGTTTTAGTTGCTATTTTGTTGATAAGTTTAATTAGAGCATACTTGTGATTTAGTTGCTATTTTGAGTGTGTTTTAATAGAACTATGAGATATTCTTGTGAGTGAAAAAAAGGCAAGAGAGTGTGAGCTTAAAAGAGGGATAAAAGCCAAAATTAGCATATAAACACGAGTGTCGAGACCTTGTTTGAGTGAAACACATAAGGAAGTGAATTTAGTAAGGTTTTTTGCATTATTCTTATAAACATGATAGATTCAAGATTAAAATGAGGAGATGATTCATTAAGAAATATTGAAGGAGAATCCATGAGATTCAAAAGGGATTCTAGAGCTACGGGAAGTGGAGGTGAACCTACTGACATAATGGTGGTTTTGGAACAATTTCAAAGGATAAATGCTCGCTTTGATCACCTAGATCAAAGGATGGAGGGTTAGAAACACCATAAGGAGGACCAAACCCAAGGTAAGAATTTCATGGAGGTCGAGGAGGCCGTGGATGTTATGGGGGGGACTTCGAAAGAGGAAATTATGGAGATAACCTAGAGGAGGAGTTTGAAGATGTTTTTACACTCCAAGGAAGGCAAACCCGTGGGAGACAAGTTAGGGAGGAAGATGATGATTTTGGAAATATTAAGGTTAACATACCACCTTTTATGGAAAAAAGCAATCCGGAGGCTTACCTAGAGTGGGACGAGCGTATGGAGATGATATTCGATTGCCACAACTATTCCGAGGCAAAGAAGGTTAAATTGGCCACTTTGGAATTTGAAAATTATGCAATCAATGATGGAATAGTGGACAAGGTACCCAAAGGAGAGTTGGCGATGAATTAATTACAACTTGGCGACAAACGAAAGGAGCCACGAGAAAGAGATTTACGCCAACTCATTACCATAGGTTGCTGCATCAAAAGCTTCAATCATTATCACAAGTAAGTAGGACCGTGGAGGACTACTACAAGGAGATTGAGATGCTCATGATGAGGTTGAGCATGAATGAGGACTGTGAGACAACCATGGCAAGGTTTTTGGGAGGTTTGAATTGAGAGGTAGTCAACCAAGTGGAATTACAACAATATGTAGAATTGGAAGAGATGTTACATGTGGCCATTAAAATGGAGAACCAATTCAAGAACAAGGGTATAAGCTCATGGTTTGGAGTAGTTTCTAGCAGCAGGAGACCTAATTCAAGTGTTTGGAGAAGAAATCCCACATATAACACAAAGCCAAAACTGAAACATGGTGAAGAGAGCTCCAACCGGCTAAGGAAAGACAATATGACCGAACACCCACTAGCATCTAAATCGAGTAGTAAGCTTGATTCTAAACCTTCTAGAACTTGTGACATTATTTGTTTTAAGTGCTAGGGTCAATGACATATTGCCAATCAATGTCCGAATCGAAGAATAATGGTGCTGAAAGGCAATGGAGAGTTGGAGTCCAAAAGTGAAGAATTGGAGGAAGAAACCGAATTTGTTGATGAAGAAATTAGAGATGAAGAACATGAAGAACCCGAGACACTTAAAGCCTCAAAAGCTGAACTGAGCTTGGTAGTAAGGAAGGGTCTAACCATGTATAAAGATGAGGATCAAACCCAAAGAAGAAACATCTTCTATACTTGATGTGAAATACAAGGTAACATTTGTAGTATGATAATTGATAGTGGAAGTTGTGCTAATATAATTAGTAATGTGGTAGTTGAGAAATTAGGGTTAATAACCATTAGACATCCCCAGCCATATAGATTACAATGGCTTAATTATAGTAGTGAGATGAAAGTAAACAAACAAGCCAAGGTAAAATTCAGCATTGATAAATATGTGGATGTTATTTTATGTGATGTTGTTCCCATGCATGCTGGCCATATTTTATTGGGTAGGCCATGGCAATTTGATAAAGATACCATACATTATGGTAGAGAGAATTCCATTGTATTTAAAATTTAAGGAAAATAAGATTAAGCTGGAGCCCTTAACTCCAAAGGAAGTATTTAGAGACCAACTTCAAATGTAACAAAGGAGGGGGCCGAACGGCTTAAGGACAAAGCGGCACCCACGGCTTCACCATTTGTGAAGGGAGGTAAGGCCAACTCATCCATCCAACGTAAGTCTTCAAAAATTGAATTTGAGGGGAAAAGGAGAGATGAACCCGAGATAGAGAAAAATGCTGAGAAAGTCGAGAGTGAGGGAAAAATAGTGGTGGCCGAGAGGTAAAGAAAAAGAGAGAAAAGAGAAGAAAAAGAAAATCTTTTATCTTAGTTTAGGTGAGGTTAAAAAGGCAACTTTGAGTAATAAACCATTTCCGGTCATGATTTATAAAGATGTTTATCTAAATTATCAAGCTAACCCTGAAAGCGCTTGAATTGCCAAGTTCTATTTCTTCTCTTTTGCAAGAATTTAATGATGTCTTTTCGAAGGAAATTCCTAGTGGGTTACCACCTCTTTGAGGGGTTGAATATCAAAATGATTTTATTCCTGAAACTGCATTTCCTAATAGGCCTGCATATAGAAGTAATCCCGAGGAGTCAAGGGAGCTACAAAGTTAGGTCAGTGAATTGCTTGAAAGAAGTTACATTAGAGAAACCATGAGTCCATGTGCTGTCCCTATTTTATTAGTACCTAAGAAAGATGGTTCATGGTGCATGTGTGTAGATTGTAGGGCCATTAATAATATAACCATTAAGTATAGGCATCCTATTCCTAGATTAGATGATATGCTTGATGAATTGTATGGTGTATGCATGTTTTCTAAAATTGATCTTAGGAGTGGGTATCATCAAATTAGAATGAAAGAGGGGGATAAATGGAAAACTGCATTTAAGTCTAAGTATGGTTTGTATGAGTGGTTAGTAATGCCTTTTAGTTTAACTAATGCACCTAGCCTTTTAGTTTAACTAATGCACCTAGCACTTTTAGTTTGTATGAATGAAAGATTGTTTTTAATATCAAAATGTGTCATTTTTGCCGAAATGAGCTTGTATTTCTAGGATTTGTTGTGATAGTGTTTGATCCAGGAGATTGGGTTTGGTTGCACTTAAGAAAGAAGAGGTTTCTAGAACAATGAAAGTCAAAGCTTATGCCTTGAGGGGATGGACATTTTCAAGTCTTGGAGAGGATCGATGAAAATGCTTATAAACTTGACTTACGAGGTGAATATAATGTGAGTGCTACCTTTAATGTTACTGATTTATCTCCATTTGCTGCAGGTAATGATTTTGATTTGAGGGCAAATCTTTTTCAAAAGGAAGGGAATGATGAGAATCTGCTTGTACCCGTATAACCAACTACCCGTTGAGGAGCTGATCCGATATAACTGAAGACGAGGTGAATCACAAGGGTGCAAGTGAAGAGATTTAAGGATAACCTGGTTAGCTTCATTCAAAGTGTGATTAAATCTCAAGAGCCCATCTTATGCATCTAAGTTATGATGGCAGAAATGGACCTGACAAGCTATTTTGGTGCATCTAAGGGTTCCAGGCAGCAAGGGATTACTTTGTTAACTTGTGAACATGATTAAAATCACCAAGGGACCATGGAATTATGTAAAGGCAGAACCGAAGCTATTCAAATGAGACATTTGCATATGAGGTTCAATTTGGCCGAAAATGCATGGTTTTAGCACTGACTTTGACCTTTCTTGTGAATCAAGCAAGTTTTCCTTATTCCAATCAAGGAAAACATATGGTAACCTATATTAATCCTATATGGAATCCTACATGGCATATTGGGGCTGATTTAAACTAGATGGTGATTATTCAAAGACAGCTTATTTGACAAACTAGTCTGAAACTTTGACTTTTGTTTTAAGAAATAGTCTTTATTTTGGTTATTTATTTATTTATTTTCTGGACAAATTACTTTAGGAAAGTTAGAATTCTATTATTTTGGTTGTAAATTAATTAATTCCTAATTCAATATAAAGGAACTAATTAATCCAATTTAGATTAGGAAAGTAAAGGAAATTCGGCCACATCATGTTTCCTGAACCTATGATGCTAAGATTAATTAAATTGAAAAATTATGTTAAAATTAGTACTATGGGCGCAATGGAGTGCATGCATGTGAGGTGTAGTGAGTAGTGCCCAACAGAATATGTTAAAATTATGGCATACCAGAGGAGCAGTGGAGTGCATGCATGTGAGGTGTGGTGATTAGTGTCCAAGAAAATACGTTAGAATTTTTCTTCCATCTCACAGTATCCTTTTTAGTTATTTATAATAATTCCTTCTTCCTGCATATTTCAAATTTATAATTTTTAAATTATAAATATAAATAATTTATCAATTGATTATTTAACATTTTATACTATTTTAAATAAAAATATATAGATATTATAAATAAAAATATATTAAAATAATATCATTTTTAATGAAATATCAATTTCATACATATATACCGCAGTCTAGGAACTAAAAATTATGCACTTCTATTATTCAAAATAAAAAAATAATGATCTATACATCTTTGTTAAGTAAGAAAAAACATGGAGAAGATATATTTTATTTTTCAATTTTTTTTGTTTTTTTTTTGTTTTCATATCTAAATTTACATATAATACATTTTCAATTGACGATAGCATGTTTAAATTAATTTAACTACTTTGTATAAGTTTTCGAGATAGTTGCGTCAACAAATTAGCTAATAAAATATGATACTAAGATTAATTAAATGAAAAAAAAATTTGTTCGCTCTAGAGCATTGCAGACTCTCTAGTACTTTCTTTTATTCTTATCTGGAGCAACATAATTTCCAATTGGTATGTGATGTTGATGTGATTTTGCCCGTGCCCACACATCCATCCATGTCTTAGAGGACATCCACACTTCGAAGGGAAACCATACCTCGGAGGGCATCCATACGTCGGAGAACATCCACACCTCGGGGAGCATTTTACCTCGGATAACATCAGTCCATCCATGTCTCGGACAACACCAGTTCCTTTGGACATCAACAGCACATTCATACCTCAAACAACATTTCACCTCGCCTATCAACTATCTCGGACATCTGACTCTTGGACAACATCAGCTATCTCGGACAGTTGACACTATATAGTTCGGACACAAGCTAACTCGGATGAAAGGCATGTTCGGACACAAGCTAACTTGGATGGAAGACAAGCTCGATCATGAGTTAGCTCGGACAGACACAAGTTAGCTCGGACAGACATAAGTTAGCTCGGACAAACATAACTTAGTTCGGACATCAGGCAGACATAAGTTAGCTCGGACATCAGACATAAGTCAGCTTAGTCGTCAAACTAGTAAACTCGTTTTCTAGTTTACGTTTGACTTTTTTTTTTTGGGTTTTTATTTATTTATTTGCTGGACAAATAAGTTTAGGAAAGTTATTATTTTATTATTTTCATTGTAAATTAATTAATTCCTAATTGAAAATAAGGGAATTAATTAATTAGATTAAAAAAGGAAAGATTCGGTCAAGCTAGAATTCTTCATTGTGTGGCCAGTTTTTCCTAGGGTTTTTAGGGTCTATTTTATTTCTTTCAAAGCCTATTTAAAGGCTTATTTTTCAATAAGAATACAACTTTGATTTGATTGAGAAAATACTAGTGAGATTAATTATCTCTTTGTTCTTTGAGAACACCTAAAACACCATTAGAGAATTGGTTGTTTTAGCTTAACTTATCAATAGGTTTTCCATCCCCTATTGTGGCGTCTACATTATACCAAGGTTTCTAACCACAGGTTGGTTAGGGGTTAAGGTCAATTCTATTAGAACTTGAACTTAATTAAGATCTGGGCTAATATAATACGGATTTAGGAGCAGGTCGTCCTAGGTTCATTTAAAATTATAAAATCTCATTTTAAATACCAAGATATTTAAATACCACGAGTTCATTTATGAACTCATTAGAATTGGAAATTATTTAAAATATTGTCAAAAGTTACATAAAATGATAACACATATATGTGGAAGCAGATATTTATATATGCATAAAACAAACATTTCAATGAAGTGGTACATACATAAAATATTTGAAGCACATATATATTATACTATATACCAAAAACATTTTAAAATAATATAACCACTCACAGTACTGCAAATGCTCACTCCTGCTTCCCTACAGGACAGCCTCCAGACTTGACCCGAGTGTCTGTAATATAATAAAAATATTTCTCAAGCTCCAATAACTAAACTAAAGACATTTATGGACATCAAATGTCTTAAATTAATTTATACCACTATACAATTTCATAAATTGGACACCGAACAGTCTAATTATACTGTTCACCCTTAGGATCTGATACCCAAAATTAGGGTTTTTCACCCAAAGGCTAATCTTTCAAAATTGAACCTTCTAATGGGTCCTAAAAACATCTAATTTCACTAATCCAACTTTAATTTTGTCCATTTTGACCAATTTTGTCCAAACAGAGTCCGAATTTATCCAGTATTTAACTAATTAGCATAAGAATGGAAATAGTATCAAATGACGTCCAAAATTTATAAACTTTATATCTATGGAAAGCCCAAGAGATAAGGAATGCAATGGTGTACTCACCTCGGTCCAAAAGCGTCACTGGTGGCCGAAAAACTCATCGCAATACTCGGCCCACATTAATGTATCTTTCAAACGGTGAGGAATTTTGGCAAATGGACCATGGAAATGAGTTTTAGAAGGTCCCAAAATGGTGGGATAGGTGTATAGGTTGGCCTGAAAATGCCAAAAAATGACCAAACAGCCGCCGCAGGCTTCAAATGGCTGATCCCGGTGAGGTTGCCTTGGGTGGGTAAGGAGGTTGTTCAGTGTGTACATAAGGAGGGTGGCTGGAATTGGGAAAAATAGTGATGACCCAGTTAGGCGTAAAACGGGTTCGAAATGACCTGATTAGGATCTGTGGGTCTGGAGAGAAATTTCTTGGGTTTGGGTGACGAAATGGGTATTTTGGAACTTATTTGCTGCTGGGCACACGTTCCAACATTTATATAAAGCCTTGGGTTACTAACAGATGAAAATCTAGGACCAGTTTGGACACTGATATATAAAACTGATATTTGAAAATTTATAGAACCATAATTTCTTATTCCTAACTCAGTTAAACCAAAAATGGTACATCTCACCATATAATGGTACATCAGTTAAACCAAAAATCTTATCCATAGAAAAAGTCAACTTAGATCCACATACTATTCACTTGGTCAAACTTGTACAACAGGAGTATTTTGGTACGAATTGTTACATACAGTTAACTGACAAAATATTATTTGTCACTTAAACCATCAGTGGCACATCTGATTTGTCACTTAAAATGTTAATGACACATTTGATTTGTCGTTGAGCCTTTCCAATGACAAGTAAACAACTTTTTGTCACCGACTTGTTATGATATGACATAAACCATGGTAAAGTTATTCAATTTGTCACTGAAACTACTTTTTTTATTTGCTAACAATAGTTTTGTAACTAAAAATAATGTATCAATTACCAATTTTATTTGATAAAAAATGTTTTTTATTAGATCTTACTAATTAATTATAATATCATTAATTATCATTTACAAATATAAAATGACACTTCTGAAATGCAATTAACATAAAAGAATAATACTTTATCAAACGTTTATCTTGTACTACAAAATTCATTAAACACCAACTAATACTAATATAATGTGTATGAAATACAATAAGATTACATCAAAAGGAAAATATAAACAAAAACAGTTCGTAATTCTAGGGAAAATATATATATATATATATATACAAGATGGTTGCCTGTACCCACTAAATCTTTACAATCTCCATCTTCCAATGCAGTTCATCAATATATTCTCCAAGGATCCTACATTATAAAAAAATGAATCATTTAGTAGAAATCTAATTTAATTAGCAAGGAGAAAAGAACAAGATCAAGACTTCCTAAGTTCCTATCAGTTGGCAATCCTTTACCTACAAAGCATTCCCACCTCTTCTTCAATGTGGGTCAATCTGACCCCATTCCATTGGTCTTTTACCTTTTCCAAGGGAATAATCATATTTTATTATTTCAGACAAAGTGTGAAAGTTTTAGCTCATATTACTATATATGCACTTGAACATATATATATATATATGTATACTATGCAAGGTGTACCATATACAATAAGCTTACTCTAAAAGGCAAAAAATAAAGAAAAACATTCTCTATTTTTAGGGGGAAAAGACATGATTATTGCCTATACCATCTAACTAATGTCCATCTCCATCTTTCAAAGTAGCAATCATCTCCAAAGATCCTAAATATAAAAAAAAAAAAATGAATGAAATATATAGAGCATATATAATTGAGCTTTTTCATTAATGATGTTTCTTCACCATATTCCTCAAAATCATTGAACTAAACACATTTAATTACATCTGGTCAATTACATCTAGAGCTAACAACATATATATATAGTCATTGTAAAGAAATGAATTGAGCTTGAAGAAAACCAATAACAAAAGCATACAATATCATGCATTGAGTACTATCATATATAGTTAGCAGTATCCTTGAATGAAACTTCCATTCTAATTTCAAGAAAAATCACAGTTCAAAAAGGGAAAAATCTTAGATAACCAACAATAATGAATAAATTATATACAAAATTGAAGCTTCAGAAGGGATTAACAAGTTCGTAAGCGTAATTTGCTCAATGGTGACCGCCGGTGACCGTAAACTTCACTTGAAATTTGCTGTCAAAGTGGGTTCCTTTATACTCTGTAAACGAGCACATTTCGAGCCAATTTGAGCTCAAGATGTCCAATAAAGGTGGAAAGGTTGGCCCTAAGATATGAGAACCACTGATTTTTGGCGATCGGATTGAAATACTGATCGCCCTAGTTCAGCTCTTCCTAAGCACGTCGGGTAGTCATTTGGTGTATTCTCACCATGATTCAGTCACTAGTAGATTGGGCTTGGTGGCTAAGGCAGCGGTGTGGTGGATCAGTGTCGATATTGGAGTGATTTTCCAATAGAAGTCCAGCTTGCATGGGTTTTGTAAAGCATTGAGGCTGCTGGCTAGAGAAGAAGAAAGCTTCATCGAAGGGGGTGTCCTCTTTTTTTTTTTTTTAATATTTATATTTAAATTAGTTACAAGAAATATTTGTCACCATTGTCATCACACAAATTAAAATTTTTTTCCCTCCAAAGAGCAATTAGTTACAAATATAGGTGACAAACTAAGAATTTATCACTATTTAAATGACCCAATCATTAAATGTAATAACGAAAATTTTTACCAGTAATCCCCTATATAAACTGACAAGTTTTCATTTGTCACAATAGTATCTAAAGTTATCTGTGCCATCCAATATCTTTATCAGCATTATCTATTTAATAAAATTAGTTACAAATGTAAAATATTTGTCACCATTGACATCAAATAAATTCAAAAAAAATATTGCCTTCAAAGGGCAATTAGTTACAAATGTAAGTGACAAAGTAAGAATTTATCATTAATTAAATGATCCAATCATTAAATATGATAAAGAAAATTTTTATCACCAATTGCCGATATAAACTAATAGGTTTTTATTTGTCAAAGTAGTATCTAAAGTTATCTACGACACCCAATATCTTAAAATTAGTTACAAACATAAAATTTTGTCACTATTAACATTAAGTAAAGTCAAAAAAAATTCTGCCTCCAAACTTTAAAGGGTAATTAGATACAAAAGCAGGTGACAACATATGAATTTATCACTAATTAAATAACCCAATAACTAAATGTGAAAAAAAAAATTTATCACTAATTGCCTATTTAAAGTGATAAATTTTCATTTGTCAATAGGATTTTGTAGTCGTTACCAAAATTTTTTGTAGTGATATTTGACAAAAAATTTTACCCTCACTATTTCATCCAGAATTGCCTTCAGTATTGGTTTTGATTTCTGGTTTCTTGGTTTTAGTGAAATTCTCTACTAGAGTAAAGCATTTTCCTTTTGAATTGAAATGGCCACTATCACAAGCTCTACGACTTCTTCCATGGCCACATAGTCCAAAATAAGCTTGATTATTGTCATGTTCTTCATCTTCAATTTCCAACATGTGCCTATGACTGTGTAATGCTAAAATGAACTAATTGAATGACGTGCAAGATGGTTTTGCCATCATGATAGCTCTAAAATCCTTATAATTATGACAAGCCCTTAAGCAAATGAAAACACCTTATCTATGTCTGAAACTGGAGCATTATTGGTAGCAAGATTGTCACACACGTGTTTGAAGTTTCTCAAGTATTCATCGATTGAGAGACCTCCTTTCTTAAGTGAAGCAAGTATGTCCTTAAGAACATGTTCTTATTCTTTTGTTGATGGCAACAGTTGGTTTTCAATGGATTTCTGTAGTAGAAATGCATTATCAAATACCTACATTCAAAATTAGAATTTCATTAGACATAACACAAAAAGCCAAGTTGTCAACAACCCATCGTTATTAATCCATGCATTGCGATTTCGATTTATAATAAGGACTTCCTTTTCATCATAAAAAAGTTCAGATGGTGATTCACCGTTAGTGACATGATGATATATTCCAACACTTCTCACTAATGGAATGATTTGTGAATGCCAAAGGAGAAAGTTTGAGGCATTCAATTTGACTGAAATCAAACTGGTACACTGGTGAAAAGAATGAGCGGTTATGATGGGCTCTTGATGCGAACCCCCCCGAGCTCACACCACCGACAACTCGCTGGGGTACTGATCCGATACGGATGAATTCTGGACCGATCACTAGGGCTCAAGCTAAGAGGTTTAAGGACAACCTTGCTGCCTTTATCCAGAAAGTAATTCATTCTCAAAAAGGCTTGTCCATACCTGAAGATAAAAGACCTGTTTTAAGTATCCAAGTGGTGGAGGCTGATACATCGGATACCCATACATCGGACATTTTATATCGGACACCCTTGCCTCGGACATCGGAGCCTTGCCTCGGACATCTGATCTCGGACTTCGGACATCGGATGTAACTTGGCCAGACACAAGTTAGTTCGGACAGACATCAGTTAGCTTGGCCAGACACAAGTTAGTTCGGACAGACATCAGTTAGCTTGGATAGGCCATAAGTTAGTTCGGACATTAGGCAGACATAAGTTACCTCGGTTGAAGACATAATTCCGCCTAGATGTCAAAGTCAACTTGTTACCTAATTTGCGATTGACTTTATTTCTTTTTGGGTTTTTATTTATTTATTTTCTGGATAAATAACTTTAGGAAGGTTTTTATTTTATTGTAAATTAATTAATTCCTAATTTAATATAAAGGAATTAATTAATCAAACTTAGATTAGGAAAGGAAGTATAGTTGCGGCCAACTAGGTTTCTTTATGTGTGTGGCCGTTTTTTCCTATGGTTTTTAGGGTTTATTTTGTTTCTTTCAAAGCCTATTTAAAGGCTTATTTTTCAATAAGAATACAACTTTTATTTGATTAAGAAAATACTTGTGAGATTAATTATCTCTTTGTTCTTTGAGAACACCTAAAACACCATTAAAGAATTGGTTGTTTTAGCTTGACTTATCAATAGGTTTTCCATCCCCTATTGTGGCGTCTACATTATATCAAGGCTTCTAACCACAGGTTGATTACGGGTTAAGGTCCATTCCATTAGAACTTGAACTTAATTGAGATCCGGGCTAATATAATATGGGTTTAGGAGCAGGTCGTCCTAGGTTCGTATCATTTGGTATCACAGCTAAATTTTGTTCAGGTTTGATCTATCTTTTTTTTTTGATTTATTTGTTTTTGTGTTATTCTGCAATTTTAGCAATAGGTTAAGGTTCCTTCTATCATCATAGACATTCTGCATTTAAAAAAAAAAATTCATTCCTAGTTGAATTAGGATTTCCTAGGTTTACCGTATTTTTGTTTCCTAGTTGTTGGTTGTTTTTCATCATTGTTCTTGTTAATTTTGGTTTTGTTGATTTTTCTTTGCTGTTTTAGTCTTTAATATTTGCATTCATATATTCAAAAAAAAAAAAAAAAGAGTTTGCGGCAACATTTCAAAAAAAAAAAAAAAAAACTGCACATTTGTGTTTATTTGGAGGTCACGGGTTTGGTGTTTGTTTGGAGTTGGAATTGTAATTTTGGTAATTATTCTTGCTACTGAAGTTGTTTATATTCTGTGAGTGAAAAAAAAAAAAAAAGAAGAAGAGGTAAAGCCGAATATAAAAAAAACAAAATAAATATTTCGGTTTGTTGGAGTTTGATTTGTTTGCTGGAAATTTGTTGGAGCTGCTGGATTTTTTTTGATTATTTATTTGAGTTGCTGGGAAATTATTTTTGCTGTTGGATATTTGAGTTTGAGTGCTAAATTATTTGGATTAAAATTAGTTAAAGGATTTGATACAAAACTTGAATTACAAGAACAGCAACCAACATTATTCTATATTTTTGTTCTCTTTGATTCTTGTTCGTATTTGAATTTCTTTTCCTGGAATTTTATTCTTGAACTCATAATCTACTACCATCTGGTGCAGTTTTCAAAAATTCCAACGTTTTCCCATTATTTTATGTGTTTATTTTGTCTAGAAAAAACCGAAAATAGGTATTTTCATTCCGTTCGGTATTTGTTCAGTTTTGCTTACTGTTTGTTGATAAGTTTAATTAAAACATACTAGTGATCTAATTGCTGTCTTGTGGGTGTCTTAATTAGAACTTTGAGATAATTCATTGAGTGGAAAAAGGCAAGAGTGTTGAGCTTAAAAGAGGGTAAAAAAAGCCGAAACAAGTGTGCAAACACGAGTGTCGAGTTCTCATTTGAGTGAAACACGTAAGGGAGTGAAATTGTAAGGTCCTATTTAATTTCTATTGCATTATTATACTAACATGACAGAATCAAGAATAAGGAGAGGAGATCCACCCTTGAGGATCAATGAGGAGGAGTCCGTGGCATTCCATGGCGATGCCCGAGCTACCAGGAGTGGAGACCAAGTGGACATGAGAGCTGTTTTGGAGTCAATACAGCAGGTTAGTGCTCAAGTTAAGCATATGAATCAAAGAATGGGAAGGCTAGAAGCCTCACAAGGAATGCCGAACACAAGAAATAGGCAAGAATTCCATGGAGGACGAGGTCGAGAACGAGGAGGTTGCGAGAGACCGAGAGAGGAATTTGATGAGGAGCCATTCGGTGGAGACTTTGAGGAAGGTATGGATGAAACTTTTGCTGTCCAAGATAGAGCTGGTCGTGCAAGACATAGGAAGGAAGATACAGATGATGATTTGGGAAATATCAAGGTTAACGTCCCACCTTTTATGGGTAAAAGTGATCCCGAAGCTTATTTGGAGTGGGAAGAAAAAATGGAGATGATTTTTGACTGCCATAACTATTCGGAAGGTAAGAAGGTGAAGTTGGCAGCAGTGGAGTTTGGCCATTATGCACTCCAATGGTGGATAAATGAGCAAAGCACCCGAAGGAGAGTTGGTGATGACTTGATTACGACATGGCGACAAATGAAAGGAGCCATGAGAAAGCGGTTTGTGCCATCACATTACCATAGGTTGCTGCATCAAAGGCTTCAATCTTTGTCTCAAGGAAGTAGGTCCGTGGAGGATTATTACAAAGAGATGGAGATGCTCATGATGAGGCTGAATATGAATGAGGATAGGGAGGCAACAATGGCGAGATTTCTTGGTGGTTTGAATTGTGACATTGCCAACCAGCTTGAATTGCAACAATACTTGGAGTTAGAGGAGATGTTGCATGTTGCCATTAAGCTTGAGCACCAATTCAAGAGGAGGGGAGTAGGATCACGGCTTGGAGGTGTTTCCAGTAGTGGGAGATTCAATTCAAGTGGCTGGAGAAACAATTCAACTAGTGAAATCAAACCAAAGCCGAAGGTGGGGGAAGAAAGCTCCAATCGGCCAAAGAAAGAGCATAAAACCGAATCTGTCCAAGCCTATAAAAATGAGGTAAAATCTGATCCTAAACCTTCAAAGTCCAGAGAAATAATTTGTTTTAAATGCCAAGGAAGAGGACACATAGCCAGCCAATGCCCAAATAGAAGAATCATGGTATTAAAGGGTGATGGTGAGCTGGAATCTGCAAGTGAAGAAAGTGAAGCTGAAACCGAGCAAGAGGAGGATTGCAATGAAGATGAAGCCGAACCTGTAGATACATCTAATGTCGAGTTGAGCTTGGTTTCAAGGAGAGTACTTGCTATCTACAAAGATGAAAAGCAGATACAAAGAGTAAACATCTTCCACACTCGCTGCGAAATACAAGGTAAAATTTATAGCATGATTATAGATAGTGGGAGTTGTACTAATATGATAAGTAATCTTGTAATTGCTAAATTAGGCTTGAAAACAATTAAACATCCAGAACCCTATAGGTTACAATGGTTAAATGATAGTGGTGAGATGAGGGTAAATAAACAAGCCAAAGTAAAATTTAGTATAGGAAGATATGAGGATGTAGTTTTATGTGATATTGTACCCATGATTGCTGGACATATACTATTAGGTAGGCCATGGCAATTTGACAAAGATACTACTCATTTTGGTCGAGAAAATAGTATTGTTTTCAGGTTTAAAAGGAAGAAGGTCAAGCTGGAACCATTATCTCATAAAGAGGTTTACAAAGACCAATTACAAATGCAACAAAGGAGAGAAGCCGAAAAGCTCAAGGAAAAAGCAAGTATGGCACCAACGGCTTCACCATTCTTTCAAGAAGGTAAGATTGGGGTTGCTGAACAAGGTAAGGATTCTAAGGTTCATATTGAGTGGAAAGATCAAGGGAAAACTGAAAGAGAGGGAAAAGGAAGTGGCAAACCCGAGAGCTTGGAGAAGGAAGAGAAATCCGAAGGTTTGAGCCAATCCAAGGGAAAAAAAGAAAAAGAAAGAAAAGAAAGGTTAAGTAGCAATTTTTATTTGATTTTAGGGGATATTAATAAGGTTATTGAGTGTAAGAAACCTTTGCTGGTCATGATTTATAAAGAAAATTATTTTAATGATCAAACTAACTTTGAAGAACTTGAATTGCCAAGTTCAATGATTTCTCTTTTGAAGGAATTTGGAGATGTCTTCCCAAATGAGATTCCAAGTGGACTACTACCTATTCGAGGGATAGAACATCAAATTGACTTTGTTCCAGGGGCTGCCATACCAAATAGACCAACTTATAGGAGCAATCTGGAAGAAACAAAGGAACTGCAAAAACAGGTAAGTGATTTGCTTGATAAAGGATACATTCGTGAGAGTTTAAGTCCATGTGCTGTTCCTATTTTGTTGGTGCCTGAAAAGGATGGTTCTTGGAGAATGTGTGTTGATTGTAGGGCTATAAATAACATTACCATCAAATATAGGCATCCCATTCCTAGATTATATGATATGCTTGATGAGTTGCATGGTGCTTGCATGTTTACAAAAATTGATCTTAGGAGTGGTTATCATCAAATTAGGATGAAAGAAGGTGATGAATGGAAAACTGCATTCAAAACTAAATATGGGCTGTATGAATGGTTGGTTATGCCTATTGGATTATCCAATGCACCTAGTACTTTCATGAGGCTCATGAATCATGTAATGCGTCCATTTATTGGTAAATTTGTGGTTATTTATTTTGATGACATTCTAATATATAGCCGAAATTTGGATGACCATGTGGATCAACTTAGGTAACTTTTGCAAGTTCTTAGAAAGGAAAGATTGTTTGCTAACATTAAAAAATGTGAATTTTGCAAAGATGAGCTTGTGTTTCTAGGATTTGTAGTAAGTGCTGCAGGAATCAAAGTTGACCAAGCTAAGGTGAAGGCAATTCAAGAGTGGCCGGTTCCTACTTCTATCACCCAAGTGAGGAGCTTTCATGGCTTGGCAAGCTTTTATAGAAGATTTGTAAAGGATTTTAGTACCATAGCAGCACCATTGAATGAAGTTGTCAAGAAGAATGTCGGCTTCAACTGGGGGGAAGTACAAGAAAAATCTTTTAATTTGTTGAAAGAAAAATTGTGTAATGCACCTTTGTTAGTTTTACCAAAATTTTCTAAGACTTTTGAAATTGAGTGTGATGCTTTGGGTGTAGGTATTGGAGCTGTCTTAATGCAAGAAGGAAGACCCATAGCCTATTTTAGTGAAAAATTAAATGGAGTTGCCCTAAACTACCCGACTTATGACAAGGAGATGTATGCTTTGGTGAGGGCTTGGAGACGTGGCAGAATTATCTCATGCCAAAGGAGTTTGTGATTCATACGGATCATGATTCTTTGAAGCATATCAAGGGTCAAGGAAAGCTCAACCGAAGGCATGCCAAGTGGATTGAATTTATTGAAACCTTTCCATATGTGATCCGCTATAAAAAAGGTAAGGAAAATGTGGTTGCCGATGCATTATCCCGAAGGTATGTACTCTTTTCTACCTTAGATGCTAGATTGCTTGGATTTGAACAATTGAAAGAACTTTATGAGCATGATAGTGACTTTGGAGAAATCTTTAGAACCTGTTTGAAACATGGATTTATTAAATTTTACATATTTAAGGGATATTTGTTTAAGGAAAATAAACTTTGTGTGCCTAATTGTAGTATTAGGGAATTATTGGTTCGGGAAGGACATGGGGGTGGTTTAATGGGTCATTTTGGTGTTTTAAAAACTTTATCCTTGCTGTAAGAACATTTTTATTGGCCTAACATGAGGAGAGATGTTGAGAGAATCTGTGAAAGATGTTTGAAGTGCCGAAAAACCAAATCAACATTGAAGCCGCATGGATTGTATAAGCCTTTGCCGATTCCTACCTATCCTTGGGTAGA
The DNA here is from genome assembly GCF_031755915.1 of Ziziphus jujuba. Lineage (NCBI taxonomy): Eukaryota > Viridiplantae > Streptophyta > Magnoliopsida > Rosales > Rhamnaceae > Ziziphus > Ziziphus jujuba. The sequence continues at coordinate 433,284 of NC_083383.1, read as the reverse complement.
TTTGTCTATGGATTTTATTCTTGGGTTGCCTAGGTCAAGGACAGGTAAGGATTCAATATTTGTTGTAGTAGATAGGTTTTCTAAGATGGCACATTTTATTGCATGTAACAAAACTGATGATGCATCCAATATTGCTAATTTATTTTTCAAGGAAATTGTGAGATTGCATGGAATGCCAAGAACTATTGTGTCGGATAGGGATGCTAAGTTCTTAAGCTATTTTTGGAAAACTTTGTGGGCTAAATTAGGTACTAAGCTTTTATTTTCAACTACTTGTCATCCACAAAGTGATGGACAAACCAAAGTAGTAAATAGAACCTTGTCTGCATTGTTAAGAGCATTAATTAGTAGAAATTTAAGAACTTGGGAAGAATGTTTGCCTCATGTTGAATTTTCCTATAATAGGTCTTGACATTCAGTAACTAAATTTAATCCATTTGAAATTGTTTATGGTTTTAATCCTTTGACTCCATTAGATTTAACACCTTTACCTTTAAGTGAGCGTGCTAATCTAGATGGAAAACTAAAGCTGAATTTGTAAAGTAGATTCATGAGAAGACATGAGCAAACATTGAGAGGAGGACCGACCAATATGCAAAGGTGGCTAATCAAGGCCGAAAATCAATGGTGTTTGAACCTGGAGATTGGGTGTGGCTTCATTTAAGGAAAGAAAGGTTTCCTGAACAAAGGAAATCCAAACTCATGCCGAGGGGCGATGGACTTTTTCAAGTTTTGGAGAGGATAAACGACAATGCCTACAAACTTGATTTACCGGGTGAGTATAGTGTTAGTGCCACCTTAAATGTTGCTGATTTATCTCCTTTTGCTGCAGGTGATGACTTCGATTTGATGACAAATCCTTTTCAAGAGGACGGGAATGATGCGAACCCGCCCGAGCTCACACCACCGACAACTCGCTGGGGTACTGATCCGATACGGATGAAGTCTGGACTGATCACTAGGGCTCAAGCTAAGAGGTTTAAGGACAACCTTGCTGCCTTTATCCAGAAAGTAATTCATTCTCAAAAAGGCTTGTCCATACCTGAAGATAAAAGACCTGTTTTAAGTATCCAAGTGGTGGAGGCTGATACATCAGATACCCATACATCGGACATTTTATATCGGACATCCTTGCCTCGGACATCGGAGCCTTGCCTTAGACATCTGATCTCGGACTTCGGACATCGGATGTAACTTAGCTCGGACAGGCATCGGTTAGCTCGGCCAGACACAACTTAGCTCGGACAGACATCAGTTAGCTCGGCCAGACACAAGTTAGTTCGGACAAACATCAGTTAGCTCGGATAGGCCATAAGTTCGCTCGGACATCAGGCAGACATAAGTTTGCTCGGTTGAAGACATAATTCCGCCTAGATGTCAAAGTCAACTCGTTACCTAATTTGCGATTGACTTTATTTCTTTTTCGATTTTTATTTATTTATTTTCTGGATAAATAACTTTAGGAAGGTTTTTATTTTATTGTAAATTAATTAATTCCTAATTTAATATAAAGGAATTAATTAATCAAACTTAGATTAGGAAAGGAAGTATAGTTGCGGCCAACTAGGTTTCTTTATGTGTGTGGCCGTTTTTTCCTAGGGTTTTTAGGGCTTATTTTGTTTCTTTCAAAGCCTATTTAAAGGCTTATTTTTCAATAAGAATACAACTTTGATTTGATTAAGAAAATACTTATGAGATTAATTATCTCTTTGTTCTTTGAGAACACCTAAAACACCGTTAGAGAATTGGTTGTTTTAGCTTGACTTATCAATAGGTTTTCCATCCCTTATTGTGGCATCTACATTATACCAAGGTTTCTAACCACAGGTTGGTTAGGGGTTGAGGTCCATTCCATTAGAACTTGAACTTAATTGAGATTCGGGCTAATATAATACGGGTTTAGGAGCAAGTCGTCCTAGGTTCGTATCAGTTCTTGTGGAATGAAAGCTTTGGTGCTAGTTTTTAGTTGTGAAGAAAATTCGTTTTGAAATCCATAGTAGTGATATGTACAGAATAATGCTCTAATACCATGAGGAATGTAACCAACTGTATGTATTATTTCTTGTATGTAAGCTTTATAGAATGGAGAGAATTTATAAAGGTGAAGCTTAAAGCAAAGAAGGAAGCTATGATCAAGAAGAAAGCTAATTAACATCTTCCTATATTAGATGCAATTCAAAAATATTAAAAGAGGTCAACTAATGTCTTCAAGGCATTTTCTGTCAATGGAAATCTTGCAAGTCTTGCCATATGAGAAATCTCTTGAGTAAGAAAGTTAATGTTGCTTCTTTGATTATTGAGCAATCATAGCAGTGAATGACGTTGATGCAATGGATGCAGTGGATATGTTTATGTTTGACTTCTCTTCTTCTTTATTACAAATTTCAGGGAAATTGCCATTAGTAATCGATACATGGACCAAGTATCCATCATAGCTGCTAAAGTTTCGATTGAGAGGTAGATTTTGTTTTATCACATTCCATTCAATGCTAGCTGTTGCACAAACTTTAGTGTATACCTACATTTCAATATCATAAGAAAGTATAAATACAATTATATATGTCTCACAATGAAATTTTTTTTTTTTTGGGTTAAAATGACTAATAATGAATTTGATAAAACTAATAGCATATATTTGTATGATCATGTGTCTAAAACCTAAATGCTAAAAGCATGTATGAATGATTATATATATAGAGACAGACAGAGAAGTAAACTAGTACAATATTAACTTAAATGTAATATATACTAGCTAGCTTAATTATATAGTTATACGATTTTTTAGGACATTGGTTGTATTGTCCCATCCCATACTCCATTAAATTGGTCTCCCATTATCAGTCACACCATCATAGACAGGTCCCTGATGAATGAGCAAGTGATTCATCAATGCCGAGATGAAGAAACGAACGCCGCTCTCCAATGCTAACATTTGGTGGGTATGGAATATTTCCAATGCCACCAAACCAATCATGGTGCTTACCCATTATACTTTATAAGCTGTCTAGTGTCTCTGAAAATTTGCCCAGATATGAATATATTAATTAGTAATATTAAGTAAAACAATTAATCTATTCGTATAATTCATTTGTACTTGAATTTTAAATTAATAAGAGTTTGATAAAATTAAATATTTTATAATTTAAAAGCATTACGCGACAATTTTAACATCAAAAGCATTATCGATTGTCTTAATTCTTGGAATTTTGTTTAATTTTAAGTTTTATTCATATGCATAGAAATATTACATATATTAATTAGCAATATGAAGTAAAATAATTCATCTATACATTTAATTTATTTGTGTTTCATTTTTGAATTAATGATTTTTTAAATTAATAAAAATTTTAATAAATTTAATTATTTTAAAATTGAAAACAATCAGGTGTCACTTTTAGCATCAAAAGTGTCACTGTTAAGTTAATTTTTGTATTTTAATTAATTTTATTTTTTATTTTATGCATATAAACAGTATAATTATTAATTAGCAATATGAAGCAAAATAATTAATATATTTATTTTTTTTGTTTCATTTTTTAATTAATTATTTTTTAAACCATTAAAATTTTGGCAAAATTAATTATTTTATAATTTAAAAGCGCTAGGCGATGCTTTTAACATCAAAAGCATCGCCTATTCTCTTAATTTGTGAAATTTTATTTAATTTTATCTTTTATTCATACATAGATATGTTTATATATATATATATATATTAAATATATTAATTAGCAATATGAAGCAAAATAATTAATCTATGCTTTCAATTAATTTGTGTTTGAATTTTTAATAAATGAGTTTTTAAATTAATAAAAAGTTTGATAAATTTTAATTATTTTAAAATTGAAAAGGAGTAGGTGAAGCTTTTTAGTGTAAGAAACGTTGCCTATTGTGTTTTAATTAATTTTATGTTTTAATATTATATATATATAAATATTAAGCGTATTCAATAGCAATATAAAGCAAAATAATTAATTTATTAATTTAATTTATTTGTATTTCATTTTTAAATTAATAAAGAGTTTGAGAAGTTTAATTGTTTTAAAACTGAAAAGCACCAAGTGACGCTTTTAGCATCAAAAGCATCGCTCGTTGCGTTGATTTTTGGTATTTTAACTAATTTTGTTTTGGGCAACGCTTTTAACATCTTGATAAGAATCTGCCCGTACCCATTTAAAATCATCATTAATATTTAAAAAAATATTAGGCGCATTTTTCAATCCCCATCTTTTCAGCAAGTACAAACTCTAAGAGATCCTAGCTTTGTTGTGCTCTAAGAAGAGTTGAACAGTCGGGTTAGCTGGTTTCTAGGTTTCTTCTTTTTTTCTCCTCTGTCGCCATCAGTGAGCACATATTTACTGATTTTTCTTCCATTTTTTATCATCAACCGGTTCACTGGTGGGTTATATTTTTTAGCCATTTTTTGTTTTTGTTTTTTTTTTCTTTTTTGGTTGAATTGGTGTCATTGCTGGGTTTCTTGGTGTGTTTGTTGTTAGGTTGCTGGGTTGCTATGTTGTTGGATTGCTTGGTTACTGTTTGCTGTATTGCCATGTTGCACGGGTTGTAGGTGGAAAAAAACTAGGTTATGGGTTTTTTTTTTTTAAATTTAACTGGTGCGATTTCTCAATCTTGTTTGGGTTGATATATTGTTTGCGATTTTGCTTGGGATTGGGGTTTTTGTTGCGATTTTGCTTAGGATTAGAGTTTTGTTCTTGATTTTGCATTGGGCTTGGGTTTTCATTTTGATTTTGGTCACTCGTTGTGCAGTGGTTTGGGTTAGCACATTAACCTAAATAAGAAAACTTTTATTTTTTTAAGAATTCATTTGAAAACCTTGAAGTCACGAAAAAAAAATTGAAGAGAAAAAGGAAAATGGTTTCAAGATGAATACAAACGTACATTTATGTATTGGTTACGTGATAAGATATGTTCTAAATAAACCATTAATATCAATGTTTTAACTTTTGGTTTAGTGAGTAAACACTGTATAATTGTATTTCCATTTACTAGATTGAACAAAAGCAAAGTCAACTGAATCACATAGTTTCTAAAACATTAAGATGGAACGTACATGGTTCACAATGAGATTAAAGGAGTTCGATTCAACATTTTGGATAGGGATAATAAGCGGGTCACTTAGAATTGTGATGTAAAGGTAGTCGCTAAAAGTAGGCATTTTGCTAGTGCTAAAGACAATTATCTTAGTTTAGCTGAGATGGCGTACTAAGGGGTAATAAGAGAAATCTGGGATGTCAATTACACTATGTTTTGAATTCTCGTATTCAAGTGTGATTGGGTCGATAGTAGTGGTGTGAAAGTTAATGAGATGGGTTTTACATGTATTAACTAAAATAAAATTGGATATAAATATGACTCATTCATTATGGCTTCACAAGTTCAACAAGTAGTTTATGTTGAGAACTAACTTGATTATAGATAATCTGTAGTTTTAACTCCACTACAACATGGTACTTTTGTTGAAGATGAATTGGTTAAAGAAGACGTTCTTAGAGATTCTACGATGGTTCACAATCATTTGTCTTTTAGTTGGTAAGTGTGGTTGAAAGTGATAATAAGGAATAATGTGATAATGGTTATGTTCGTAATGACTACGAGGGGATATGGATAAAAAAACATATCATCTACTAAATAAATTGGTAATGAGGTTCATTATCTTACATTTAAATAATTATATTTGTTACGTTTAGTTGTGTTTATTTAATTTATGAATTTGTTATTTTTTTATAATTGTTTTAATTTATTTTTTGTTCTCATTCTTTTGATGTAGATTTATGGACCCATTTGATCAACATGCCCTCCCATATAATGATAGTAGATCTTCATCATGTAATGATGATAATAGATCATCATTATGTAATGAGGTTGGATCGGCTATTCAAACTAAAGAACATAAAAGAAAAGGACCTACAATGATGCAAAGTCTTAGGAAGGATGTTGAGGGAAGAAAAAAATTGGAATCTTAATATGATGAGGTAGAAGTTCATTAGTTCGAAGTACAACATCTAATTAGAAAATTGTGACAAAACAATTGAAAAATAACATATTGGATTCAATAAAGATAATACATTATTTGTTTATTGCATATTTAGTTATGAATTTTGATTACTTTTAATTTAACTTATAATTAAATTTATTAGTAACTTTTTTTTTTTACTATATACTTTGATATGTGATTTAACTTATATTAATTTATTTGCATGCATTTTTTTTATTTATTTTTTCATAATTGGTCATCTTTCATTTGATAATCAATGTTATTAAATATGTTTTCAATTTGCAGCAATATTCTAATAAAGATGAGGCATTTAAGAAGGAAACTCTTAAAGATTGTGGGATGAAGTGGAGGAAATTTAAAAGTTTCTTGTATACAATATTAGAGAATCATGGTAATTGTTAGCCATGAACAAGCCAAACCCGAGACCAAGCAAATGTGCGTTGGCCGAGGGGTCACTTCCTTACTTTATTTTTGTACTTTGTTTTGTAATTTGTTAAAGCCACTTTTGTTGTAATTTAGGCTTGTTAAGTTAGTACACAAAGACACCAAAATGTAACTACTCTTACATTTTACTACTCTTATCACTTTCACCATGAATGTAACTGTAAATGTAACTGCCATTGGAATTGACACCACTACTTAAAATATAATGATCAGTACAAATTTAAGAACGAAGATACCTATCAATGCAACTAGTAATGTGATTATTCCAACTATATTTAGTATCATACATGTAATGATAATAGTGAGGATCATCACTTTTAGATACATTATTCGGATAACTAGAATTCTGATAACTATAAAAAGAACTTTTTGGTGCACTTAGAAAAGAAGGATCGATGTCAGTCTCAAAAATTTGAATTTCAATATCAAAATATATGGAGTAATGGTCCCTATTACTATTCCTAAAGAAAAAAGTTTGATCAGATATGAAATTTTGAATGTACCTCCTGACGCCGACTAAATGATCAACATTACTGTAACTATAATTGTTATTCTCAATCGCATTAGGAATTTTTTTATTCATATGATTTATAATCAGACCTTTATTTACACTGGTATTTTCATTTTCAATAGGACCACCAAAACTATCCATTGATTTACTTAACCCACACCTATATTCTAACTCCATCCTAAACAACATAAAATCGAACTGACATTTTTCCATAGAGCTTTCTTGCCCCTATTTACATGAAAATACAATAAATGAATAGTTATTTGATAAAAATCATTTGAATATTCCAATTAGAATTTAGAATCAGAATAAGCATATTAATTCAATCGCTAGGATTATTAACTAATAACAAGTAGATATTGAAAAACAAAAAAAAAAAAGTGATTATCCCTTGCGAGAATCTAGAGTATCTCTTCTCTATATATGATAAAATAGGATGAAATCTTTTTTCAATTCAAAATAATTGAAAAATGTTTTTTTTTTATTATAAATAGCAAATAATGGGTTCCTCCATGTTGTGTCAAATTCACATTGAAAAAGAAAAAGTTGTTTTCTCGTATGAATATGAAGAACCTTTTTTTGTAAAATCTCATCTACTAATCAGTTTCTATTCGAACGCATAATGAATAGGACAATATACAGGATGGGTAGAAGAAATTGTGATACTCGACTCGATCCCTGATCTGAAATGACAAGATATAATAATATATAAACAAGATATAATAATTTATAAAATAGAAATATAATTATAAAAATGATAATTAAAATATATAATATAAAAAATAAAAAAGTACATCAATCCATAGGATTAATTGTGGATCCAACACAACAATAGAAACGTTTAAGTTGTTTCGCCTTATATTTCGTATTTAAGATCTTGTATATCTGGATAGGTTTGTATCTATCAAAAATTGATAAAATTTTTGTACTCGGCTCAATCCTTTTACTAAAAGATTGGGTCGAGTTTAATTTCAATTACAATTAAGAGAACGAACAGTAAGTAATTACTGGATTACAAAGTTTCCATTGCTTCAAATTCAAATTTGATCTCCTTCCATACTTCACAAGCAACAGCCAGATCAGGACTCCATTTACTAGCCTCATGGATAATTTCATTACCCTCATGAGCAAGATCATGTCCCTCATTACGACCTTGTACACATGCTTCTAGAGTTACTTGATTAGCTATGGCACTGGGCGCATTTCCCCAAGGGTGTCCTGAAGTTCCTCCGCTGAACTATAGTGCATAATTATCTCCAAAGATCTCGATCAGAGCGAGCATATGCCAAACACGAATACCCCCTGAAGCCACAGGGATAACACCTGGTAGAGAAACACAATCTTGCGTGAAATAAATACCGCAGCTTCGATATTTTTCAATAAAATCATCGCATAGTAAATCAACAAAGCCTAAAGTGATGTCTCTTTCCACTTTAAGTTTACCTACTACAGTATCAGCGTGAATATGATCTCCACCAGATAGACATAACGCTTTAGCTAGTACATGAAAGTGCATACCATGATTTTTCTGTCTATCAATAACTGCATGCATTGCACGGTCGATGTGAAGAAGTAGACCATTATCTCGGCAATAATGAGCCAAGCTAGTATTTGCAGTGTAACCCCCTATTAAGTAGTCGTGCATTATAATAGGAACTCCCAATTATCTGGCAAATACAGTCTTTTTAATCATTTCTTCGCATGTACCTGTGGTAGCATTCAAGTAATGCGCTTTGATTTCACCTGTTTCAGCTTGTTCTTTATAAGTGGCTTTGGCATAAAATAAGAAACGGTCTCTCTAACACATAAATGGTTAGGAATTCATGTTCTCATAATCTTTGGTAAAATCAAGTCCACCGCAAAGACATTCATAAACTGCTTTACCGTAATTCTTAGCAGATAACCCCAATTTAGGTTTAATAGTACATCCCAATAGGGGGCGGCCATACTTGTTCAATTTATCTCTTTCAACTTGGATGCCATGAGATGGTCCTTGGAAAGTTTTATGATAAGAAGGAGGGATTCGTAAATCCTCCAAACATAGAGTGCACAAGGCCTTGAACCCAAAAATGTTACCCACAATGGAAGTAAACATGTTAGTAACAGAGCCTTCTTCTAAAAGGTCTAAGGGGTAAGCCACATAAGGAATATATTGATTTTCTTCTCTAGAAATGGGCTCAAGGCTGTAGCATCGACCTTTGTAATGATCAAGACTAGTAAGCCCGTCAGTCCATACAGGTGTCCATGTACTAGTAGAATTCAGCAGCTACCGTAGCCCCTGTTTCCTCTGGAGGAACTCCAGGTTGAGGAGTTACTCGAAACGCTGCCAGCATATCAGTATTTTTGGTTTCATAGTCAGGAGTGTAATAAGTCAATTTATAATCTTTAACACCGGCTTTGAATCCAACACTTGCTTTAGTCTCTATTTGTGTTGACATAAGTCCCTCCCTACAACTCATGAATTAAGAATTCTCACAATACCAAGGTCTACTCACCATGAATTAGGAGTTCATGAAACTTTTCATGGGAATCTTTCACAAAATTATCAACTAATAAATATGGTTCATTATTAGACCGTGGTATTTGATTCACCAAATACATCATTATTGTATACTCTTTTATATGTATGGCGTAACCCATTCTTTGTATTTCAAAGTTTCTAATCTCTTACCTTTTTTTTTAATCAAAATATCTAAGAAATTTGCTCTTGACAGTAATATATGTTGTATATGTGAATCCTAGTAAGAATATGCAGAATTCATTCATGAATAAAAAGAAAGGGAATAGGTATAAAAAAGAAAAATAATATTAAAATATTAAACAATATAATAAATAATAGGCTACGTGTAAATCAATATGCTGAAATAGGAAATAGGACATGAAATAAGGGCCGATGAGATAGAAAAAAGGAATCATAAATAGAATAGGGTTCGGGTTCGAATTCCATAGATAATATGGTTCGTATTGGACTTTCTCAAGAGTTTTATTCATCTACTTGATATTTTGAAAAAAGGATTTTGGTTGAACTTGAAAATTCACTTGTTGAAATTGAAGAAGTAAAAAATTGGATTGCATTCAGTTGGACAGCCCCAACAAAGTTAAGTGCTAGCCCCCTTTTTTATTTCTTATTGAAATATTGAATTAACCAATTAACTTAACTTACTATCGAACATTTATTTATTATTTCAATAATTTCCACAAAAAGTTTCGACATCTTTTTATTTTATTATGAGAGTCAATCCTACTACTTCTAGCTTGAGGTTCCCATGCTTGAAAAAAACAAGCTAGGGCATATTGCTCAAATCATTGGTCCAGTATTGGATGTAGCTATTCCACCGGGCAAGATGCCTAATATTCGCAACGGCTCTGGTAGTTAAGGGCCAAGATACTATTGATCAAAAAATTAACGTGACTTGTTAAGTGCAGCAATTATTAGGAAATAATCGAGTCAGAGAGGTAGCTATGAGTGCTACATATGGTCTAAAGAGAGGAACGGAAGTGATTGACACAGGAGCTCCTCTAAGTGTTCTAGTTGGTGGAGCGACACTAGGATGAATTTTCAACATTCTTGGAGAGCCTGTTGATAATTAAGGTCGTGTAGATACTCGTACAACATCTCCTATTCATAGATCTGCGCCTGCCTTTATACAGTCAGATACAAAATTATTGATTTTTAATACAGGAATTAAAGTAGTAGATCTTTTAGCCCCTTATCGAGGTAGAGGAAAAATAGGACTATTTGGGGGAGCGGGAGTGGGTAAAACAGTACTCATTATGAAATTGATCAATAACATTGCTGATATGAACCTCGGACAACGTTCGCCTAACCTGTATTATATTAGCCTGGATCTAATTATGTTCAAGTTCTAATGGTCACCTTGACCCCTAACCAACCTGTGATTAGAAACCTTTGTATAATGAGGACGCCACAATAGGTGATAGATTTCCTATTGATAAGTCAAACTAAAACACTCATTCACTGATGGTGTTTTAGGTGTTCAAAAGAACAAAGAGAAATTCAATCTCACAAAATAAATTCTCAAAATTATTAATGGTGTGTTCTTCCTAAAAAAAAAGCCCTGTTATAGGCTAATTGAAAAAAAAATAAAACCCTAAAAAAAAAAAAAGGAAAACCGGCCATGCTAGTTGTTTCCTAAAGGTGGCCGAAACTTGCATACTTTCCTAATCCAAATTGGATTAATTAATTCCTCTATTTTTGAATTAGGAATTAATTAATTTACAATGAAATATTAAAATAAAATAATAGCTTTTGTAAACTTATTTTTCCAGCATATAAATAAATAAAATCCAAAAAGTAATGGTAATTTCCTAAAACAAAATGTAGAATCAAATTAGGAAACTAAAATACTAGCTTTTATACTAAGTTGATTTTGACCAATCTTTGACCAATTTGAGCTCCAAATCATCTTCAATATGCTTTTTAGGATACCAAATAAGCTTATTATGGAGTCTCTCACGTTGGCCTTGCTTGGAAGAAAGAGAAACAACCAACTCAGCAAAATACAGTAAAGTCAGCGAAAAATACAGCAAAACAGGCCAATTCTTCAATCCATGCACACAGCCCCTTTTGGGATGGGTGTGAATTTTCCTTGACTTGATTACACGTCCTCTTAAACATATGTATTGAATCCATTAAGCATTGGAACCAATTCATGCTGCCCGGACGCCTTAAATGTACCAAAACGCTACCCAGGCCTGTATCGGCTTCCACCACTTGTATGCTCAAAATAGGTCTTGGATCTTTGGGTATGGACAAGCCCTCATGAGAATGAATTATGCTTTGGATAATGGCAGCAAGTTTTTCCCTAAACTTCTGGGCTTGAGCTCTAGTGATCGGTCCGGTCTTCATCCATATTGAGTCAGTACCCCAACGAGTTGTCGGTTGTGCTAGCTCAGGTGGATTCTTATCATTCCCCTACTCTTGAAAAGGATTTGCCTCAAATCAAAGTCATCACCTGCAGTAAAAGGAGACAAATCAGCAACATTGAATGTAGCACTAACATTATACTCACCCGGCAAATCAAATTTGTAAGCATTGTCATTTATCCGCTTCAAAACTTGAAAAGGTCCATCTCCTCTCAGCATTAATTTTGATTTCCACTGTTCAGGAAATCTCTACTTCCTTAAATGCAACCAAACCCAATCTGCAGGTTCAAAGATAACTGGCCTTAATTAGCATCCCTTGCATATTGCTTGGTCCTCCTTTCAATATTTGCTTTAGTCTTTTCATGAATCTGCTTTACAAAAGCAGCTTTTTGTTTTCCATCTAGATTAGCACGCTGACTTCAAGGTAAAGGTGTTAGATCCAATGGAGTCAAAGGATTAAAATATAAACAATTAAAATGGAGTAAATTTAGTCACTGAGTGCAAAGACCTATTATAAGCAAATTCAACATGTGGCAAACAATCCTCCCAAGTTCTATTACTTAATGCTCTCAACAATGCAGATAAAGTCCTATTCACTACTTCGGTTTGTCCATCATTTTGTGGATGACAAGTAGTTGAAAATAACATCTTAGTACCTAACTTAGCCCACAAAGTTTTCGAAAAATAACTTAAGAACTTAGCATCCCTATCCGAAACAATAGTCCTAGGCATTCCATGTAACCTCACAATTTCTTTGAAAAATAAATTAGCAACATTAGATGCATCATCAATTTCATTACATGCAATAAAATGTGCCATCTTAGAAAATCTATTCACAACAACAAATATTGAATGCTTACCTGTCCTTGACCTAGGCAAACCAATAATAAAATCCATAGACAAATCTACCCAAGGATGAGAAGGAATCGGCAAAGGATGGTACAATCCGTGCGGCTTCAACGTGGACTTGGTCTTTCGGCATTCCAAACACCTTTCACATATTCTCTCAACATCTCTTTTCATTTTAGGCCAATAAAAATGTTCTTACAACAAGGATAAAGCCTGAACTAATAACTCCCTAATGCTACAATTAGGTACACAAAGTTTGTTTTCCTTAAACAAATACCCTTCAAATATGTAAAATTTATTAAATCCATGTTTCAAACAGGTTCTAAATATTCTCCAAGGTCACTATCATGCTTATAAAGTTCCTTTAATTGTTCAAAACCAAGCAATTTAGCATCTAAGGTAGAAAAGAGAACATACCTTCGGGATAATGCATCGGCAACCACATTTTCCTTACCTTTCTTGTAGCGGATCACATATGGAAAGGTCTCAATAAATTCAATCCACTTGGCATGCCTTTGGTTGAGCTTTCCTTGACCTTTAATATGCTTCAAATATTTATGAATCAAAAATTCTTTTGGCATGAGATAGTGCTGCCACATTTCCAACGCCTTCACCAAAGCATACATCTCTTTGTCATATGTCGGGTAGTTTAGTGCAGCTCCATTTAATTTCTAACTAAAGTACGCTATGGCCCTTCCTTATTGCATTAACACAGCTGCTCCAATACCTACATCTGAAGCACCACATTCAATTTCAAAAGTCTTAGAAAAATTTGGCAAAACTAATAAAGGTGTATTACATAATTTTTCTTTCAACAAATTAAAAGATTTTTCTTAGACTTCCCCCCATTTAAAGCCAACATTCTTCTTTACAACTTCATTTAAAGGTGCTGCGATGGTACTGAAGTCCTTGACAAATCTTTGATAGAAACTTGCCAAACCATGAAAGCTCCTAACTTGAGTGATAGAAGCTAGTGTCGGCCACTCCTTGATTGCTTGAACTTTAGATTGATCAACTTTGATTCCTGTAGCACTTACTTCAAATCCTAGAAAAACAAGTTCATCTTTGTAAAAGTCACACTTTATCATGTTAGCGAACAACCTTTCTTTCCTAAGAATATGTAAAACTTGCCTAAGATGTTCTACATGCTCATCTAAGTTTTGGCTATACACTAAAATATCATCAAAATACACAACCACAAATTTACCAATAAATGGACACATAACATGATTCATAAGCCTCATGAAAGTACTAGGTGCATTAGTTAAACCAAAAGGCATGACCAACCATTCATACAGCCTATATTTAGTCTTAAATGCAGTCTTCCATTCATCCCTTCTTTTATCCTAATTTGATGGTATCTACTCCTAAAATCACTTTTAGTAAACATGAAAGCACCGTGCAATTCATCAATCATATCATCTAATATAGGAATTGGATGTCTATATTTAATGGTGATACATTCGCCAAGAACCATCTTTTTTTGGCACTAACAAAACAAGAACAGCATATGGACTTATACTCTAACGAATGTAACCTTTATCAAGTAACTCACTTACCTATTTTTGCAACTTCTTTGTATCTTCGGGATTTCAATTTGATGTTCAATCCCTCTAATTGGCGATAATCCCTTTGGAATTTCATCCGGAAAGACATTTTCAAAATCTTGCAAAAGAGAAAGAATTGAACTTGGAAATTCAAGTTCTTCAAGGTTAGCTTGATCATTAAAATTATTATCTTTATAATCATGAATAGTAATGGTTTCTTACCCAAGATAGCCTTATTAATGTCCCCAAAACTCAAATAAAATTTTTTATTTTTCCTCTCTTTTCTTTCTTTTTCTTTCTTCCCCTCGGTTTGGCTCTCACTCTCGGCTTTTCTCACTTCTCTCACACTCTCAAGTTTCTCTCCCCTTCTCACCTCACTTTTAGCTTTCCCATGATTTTTCCACTCAATTTCAGTCTTAGAGCATTTACCTGGTTGGTCTTGCATGCCTTGGACTCCTTAGATGGGTGTTGTTGTCGTGGGGGCCATGCTAGTTCTCTCCTTGAGTTGTTTGGTCACCCTCCTTTGTTGTATTTGTATTTGATCTTTGTACAGCTCTTTAGGGAGTTAATGCCTCCAGCTTGATCTTCTTATCTTTAAATCTAAATATAATACTATTCTCTCTACCATAATGAATAGCACCTGTATCAAATTGCTAAGGCCTACCAAGTAAAATATGTCCTGCATGCCTAGGCACAACATCACACAAAACCACATCCACATATTTATCAATGCTGAATTTTACTATGGCTTGTTTATTAACTTTCATCTCACCACTATCATGAAGCCATTATAACCTATAAGATTTGGGATGTTTAATTGTTCTCAAGCCTAGTTTATCTACCACAAGATTACTAATTACATTGGTACAACTTTCACTATCAATAATCATACTACAAATCTTACCTTGGATTTCATATCGGGTGTGGAAGATGTTCTCTCTTTGAATTGCATCCTCATCTTTGTATGTAGCCAGCAGTCTCCTAGAAACCAAGCTTACTTCAGTATGGGAAGCATTCAAAGTTTTAGCCTCACCTTCAAGCTCTTCCTCCTCCTCTTGCTCTGTTTCATCACCATTTTCCTTACTTTCTGATTCTAGCTCACCATTACCCTTCAACACCATGATCCTTCTATTCAGGCATTGGATAGCGATGTGTCCTCATCCCTGGCACTTAAAACAAATAATTTCTCTTGATCTTGAAGGTTTCGGATCAGATTTTACCTCATTCTTTGGTGCTTAGATAGATTCAGGTTTGGACTCCCTTTTTGGCCAATTGGAACTTTCTTCACCAAGTTTTGGTTTTGGCTTGTTCTCAAAGGTAGGATTGTTTCTCTAGCCACTTGGATTTGAACTTTCACTGTTGGAAACTCCTCCAAACCGTGAGCCTACACCTCTCCTCTTGAATTGATGACCTGAAAGAGCTTCATGAGCAAGAGCTTATTTTAATGCTTCTTTAAAAAAGCAATTAGCTCTCCTCTAGCGTTAAAGCCTATTCTCTACCAGCTTTTGAAAGAAGATCGGATTGGTGAACAGAGGATGCTTTCTCTCTTCATCTTTACTTCAACATACCCATACTTTTGTTATGTAAAAATTTTTGTTTACGATATCCTCTTTTCAATTTTTTTATTTATTTTACATTTAAATTTAAAGGTTTCAATTCCATTTTTTCTTCTTTTAGTTTGAAGAAGGAAAAAAAAAACAATAAATGGTGTAAATTGACCTATTTGTTTGTAATTTGTAATAGGGGCGGATGTAGCCAAGTGGATCAAGGCAGTGGATTGTGAATCCACCATGTGCGGGTTCAATTCCTGTCATTCGCCCATATATATGATACGAACCTAGGACGACCTGCTCCTAAACCCGTATTATATTAGCCCGGATCTTTAATTAAGTTCAAGTTCTAATGGAATGGACCTCAACCCCTAACCAACCTGTGGTTAGAAACCTTGGTATAATGTAGACGCCACAATAGGGGATGGAAAACCTATTGATAAGTCAAGCTAAAACAACCAATTCTCTAACGGTGTTTTAGGTGTTCTTAAAGAATAAAGAGATAATTAATCTCACAAGTATTTTCTTAATCAAATCAAAGTTGTATTCATATTGAAAAATAAGCCTTTAAATAGGCTAAGTTTACAAAGAAAAAAACCCTAAAAAATTAATTCAAAACCGGACTCCTATAGGAATTAGGAAACTTGACCGAATTCTAATATGTCCTTAACTAAGTTTCCTAAGCTAAATTTGATTAATTAATTCCTTTATTTTGAATTAGGAATTAATTAATTTACAATGGAAATAATAAAATAAAAACCTTCCTAAAGTTATTTATCCAGAAAATAAATAAATAAAAACCTAAAAGTAATGGTAGTTTCCTAAAACAAAAAGTAAAAACAAATTAGGAAACTAAAAATGCTAGCTTTTTTATCAAGTTGAATTTGATCAATCTTTGACCTCTTTGAGCTTCAAATCAGCTTCTAGATGCTTTTTAGGATGCCAAATAAGCTGAATATGAAGTCCCACACGTTGCCCATGCTTGGAAAAATAAGAAAAGGCTAATACAGTAAAATACAGTAAAGCCAGCAAGCAATACAGCAAATTCGGCCAAATTGTTGATGCTGTCCGTACAAGCCCTTTTTGATTGCATTTGAGGATGCTTTAACTTGATTCCATGACCTCTTAGGCATATGTATTGAACCCATAAATCATTGGAACCATTTCATACTTCCCGGACTCCAAAAATGTACCAAAACCGTGACCCGGGTCCATATCGGCTTCCACCACTTGGATGCTTAGAATAGGCTTTGTATCTTCAAGTATGGACAAGCTCTGTTGAGATTGATTATCCCCTGTATAAATACTCCCAGTTTATCCTCAAATCTCTTAATTTGAGCTCTTGTGATTGGCCTAGTCTTCATCTGTGTCGAGTCAGCACCCCAGCGGGTTATCGGTTGAGCGGCCTCGGGCGGAATCACATCATTCCCCTCCTCTTGAAAAGGATTTGTCCTCAAATCAAGATCATCACCTGCAGAAAAATGAGTTAAATCAGCAACATTAAATGCAGTACTCATGTTATACTCACCCGGTAAATCCAGCTTGTAGGCATTCTTGTTATTCGGCTCCAAAACTTGAAAAAGTCCATCCATAGGTGGCATGAGCTTTGACTTTCTTTGTTTAGGAAACCTTTCCTTTCGTAAGTGAAACCAAACCAATTCTCCTGGGTCAAACACTATTACAACAAAAGCTAGAAATACATGCTCATTATGGTAAAAATTACACTTTTTAAAGTTAGCAAACAATATTTCCCAAATTTTCAAATTGCCACTAAGTAAAGCTCTCAACAATGCAGATAAAGTTCTATGCAATAAAGACATCTTTAAATAAGTATCTTTAAAATTCATGGTCAGTAATGATTTCTTATTCATAATTACTTTATTAACATCACCAAAGCTAAGATAAAAATTTATATTCTTCCTCCTTTCTTGTCTTCCTTTTCCTTTCTCACTTAATGCCATCTCACCTTCCTCACTCTCGGCTTTTGCACCAAATTTTTCACTCTTGGTTTTATTAAAATATTTCCACACAACCTGAGTATTAGAAGACTTACCTTGGACAGCAAGCTCACCTTTTCCCTCTTGATTGGATGGTAGTCCACTTGGAATTTCATTTGGGAAGACATCTCCAAATTCCTTCAAAAGAGAAATCATTGAACTTGGCAATTCAAGTTCTTCAAAGTTAGTCTGATCATTAAAATAATTCTTTATAAATCATGACCAGCAAAGGTTTCTTACACTCAATAACTTTATTAATATCCCCTAAACTCAAATAAAAGTTGCTACTTGACCTTTCTTTTCTTTCTTGTTCTTTTTCTCTCTCGAATTGGCGCAAACCTTCGGATTTCCCTTCCTTTTCCAAGCTCTCGGGTTTGCCACTTTCTTTCCCCTCTCTTTCAGTTTTTCCTTGATCTTTCCACTCAATATGAGTCTTAGAAACCTTACCTTGATCAGCAACCTCATTCTTACCTTCTTGAAAGGATGGTGAAGCCGTTGGTGCCATACTTGCTTTTTCCTTGAGCTTTTCGGCTTCTCTCCTTCATTGCAATTGTAATTGGTCTTTGTAAACCTCTTTAGGAGATAATGGTTCCAGCTTGACCTTCTTCCCTTTAAACCTGAAAACAATACTATTTTCTGGACCAAAATGAGTAGCATCTTTATCAAATTGCCATGGCCTACCTAATAGTATATGTCTAGCAATCATGGGTACAATATCACATAAAACTACATCCTCATATCTACCTATACTAAATTTTACTTTGGCTTATTTATTCACTTTTATTTCACCACTATCATTAAGCCATTGTAATCTATAAGGTTCTGGATGTTTAATAGTTATTAAGCCTAATTTATCAACTACAATGTTACTAATTACATTTGTACAACTTCCACTATCAATAATCATACTACAAATCTTACCTTGAATTTCACATCGGGTGTGGAAGATGTTCTCTCTTTGAATTTCATCCTCATCTTTGTATGCAGCAAGTACTCTCCTATAAAGCAAGTTTAATTCAGCATTGGATGCTTGCAAGGTTTCGGGTTCATCCTCCAAGTCCTCCTCCTCTTGCTTGGCTTCATCCTCACTTTCTTCACTTTTCGATTCTAGCTTGTCATTGCCCTTTAACACCATGATTCTTCTATTTGGGCATTGGCTAGTGATGTGTCCTCCTCCCTGGCACTTAAAACACACAACATCATAAGTTCTAGAAGGTTTAGGATCTAAGTTTACCTCATTCTTTGGTGCTTGGACAGATTCGGTTCTAGTCTCCTTCCTTGGCCAATTTGAACTTTCTTCTTTGACTTATGGCTTTGGCTTGCTTTCATAGATGGGATTGTTCCTCCAGCCACTTGAATTGGACCTTCCACTGTTGGAAACACCTCCAAACCATGATCTTACACCCCTCCTCTTGAATTGATGCTCTAATTTAATAGCCACATGCAACATCTCCTCCAATTCCACATATTGTTGCAATTCTAGTTGATTGGCTATTTCACGATTCAAACCACCAAGAAACCTTGCCATGGTTGCTTCCCTATCTTCATTCAAGTTCAATCTCATCATAAGCATCTCCATCTCCTTGTAATAATCCTCCACAGATCCATGTCCTTGAGATAAAGATTGAAGCCTTTGATGCAGCAACCTATGATAGTGTGATGGTACGAATCGCTTCCGCATGGCTCCTTTCATTTGTCGCCATGTAGTAATCAAGTCATCACCAACTCTCCTTCGGGTGTTTTGCTCATTGGTCCACCATTGGAGTGCATAATGGCCAAACTCCATTGCTGCCAATTACACCTTCTTAGCCTCCGAATAATTATGGCGGTCAAATATCATCTCCATCTTTTCTTCCCACTCCAAATATGCCTCGGGATTACTTTTTCCCATGAATGGTGGGATGTTGATCTTGATATTGCTAAGATTGTCATCTGTTTCTTCCCTCCTATATCTTCCACGGCCAGCTCTATCTTGGACAGCAACAGTTTTGTTCATACCTTCCTCAAAGTCTCCACCGAATGGCTCTTCATTAAATTCCTCTCTCGGTCTCTCGCGACCTCCTCGTCCTCGGTCTTGTCCTCCATGGAATTCTTGCCTATTTCTTGTGTTCGAAATTCCTTGGGAAACTTCTAGCCTTCCCATCCTTTGATTCACATGCTCAACTTGAGCACTAACCCGCTGTATTGACTCCAAAACAGCTCTCATGTCCATTTGGTCTCCTCTCCCGATAGCTCGGACATTGCCATGGAATGGTACGGACTCTCCCTCATTGATCCTCAAGGGTGGATCTCTTCTTCTTATTCTAGAATCTACCATGTTAGTAAAATACTACAAAAATAAAATAAATCCTCACAATATTCACTCCCTCACAATATTCACTCCCTCACGTGTTTCACTCAAACAAGGTCTCGACACTCATGTTTGCACACTAGTTTCGGCTTTTACCCTGTTTTAAGCTCACACACTCTTGCCTTTTTCCACTCAATGAATTATCTCAAAGTTCTAGTTAAACACACTTAAATACAGCAATTAGATCACAAGTATGTTTTAATTAAACCTATCAACAAAACAGTAGCAAAAAGTAGGTAACACCGAAAGAATCCAACAAATCCTAATTTTTCAGCTTTCTAGACAAGAAAACACAAAATAATGGAAAAACATTGGAATTTTTGAAAACTGCACCAGATGGTAGTAGATTATGAGTTCAAGAATAAAATTCCAGAAAAAGAAATTCAAATACGAACAAGAATCAAATTGAACAAAAATATAGAATAGTTGTTGGTTGTTGTTCTTTGTAATTCAAGTTTTGTATCAAATCCTTTAACTGATTTTAATCCAAATAATTTAAGCACCCAAAATCAAAATATCCAGCAGCAAAAATAATTCCCCAGTAACTCAAATATTGGATAACTAATCAAAAAACCAGCAGCTCCAACAAATTTCCAGCAAACAAATCAAACTCCAACAAACCGAAATATTTTTATTTTTTATTCGACTTTCCCTTTTTTTTTTTCTTTTCACTCACAGGACATAAACAACTGCAGTAACAAGAATAATTACCAAAATTGCAATTCCAACTCCAAAACAAACACCAAACCCGTGACCTCCAAATAAACACAAATGTGAATTTTTTTTTTTTTTAAATGTTGCTGCAAACTCTTTTTTTTTTTTTTTTTTTTTTGAATATATGAATGCAAATATTTAAGACTAAAACAGCAAAGAAAAATCAACAAAAACCAAAATTAACAAGAACAATGATGAAGAACAACCAACAAACTAAGAAGCAAAAATACGATAAAACTAGGAAACCTAATTCAACTAGGAATGAATTTTTTTTTTTTTTTTAAGATGCAGAATGTGTATGGGATGGATGCAACCTTAACCTAATGATAAAATTGCAGAATAACACAAAACAAATAAAACAAATAAGGATAGATCAAACCTGAACAAAATTTAGCTCTGATACCAAATGATACGAACCTAGGACGACCTGCTCCTAAACCCGTATTATATTAGGCCGGATCTTTAATTAAGTTCAAGTTCTAATGGAATGGACCTCAACCCCTAACCAACCTATGGTTAGAAACCTTGGTATAATGCAGACGCCACAATAGGGGATGGAAAACCTATTGATAAGTCAAGCTAAAACAACCAATTCTCTAACGGTGTTTTAGGTGTTCTTAAAGAACAAAGAGATAATTAATCTCACAAGTATTTTCTTAATCAAATCAAAGTTGTATTCATATTGAAAAACAAGCCTTTAAATAGGCTAAGTTTACAAAGAAAAAAACCCTAAAAAATTAATTCAAAACCGGACTCCTATAGGAATTAGGAAACTTGACCGAATTCTAATATGTCCTAAACTAAGTTTCCTAAACTAAATTTGATTAATTAACTCCTTTATTTTGAATTAGGAATTAATTAATTTACAATGGAAATAATAAAATAAAAACCTTCCTAAAGTTATTTATCCAGAAAATAAATAAATAAAAACCTAAAAGTAATGGTAGTTTCCTAAAACAAAAAGTAAAAACAAATTAGGAAACTAAAAATGCTAGCTTTTTTATCAAGTTGAATTTGATCAATCTTTGACCTCTTTGAGCTTCAAATCAGCTTCTAGATGCTTTTTAGGATGCCAAATAAGCTGAATATGAAGTCCCACACGTTGCCCATGCTTGGAAAAATAAGAAAAGGCTAATACAGTAAAATACAGTAAAGCCAGCAAGCAATACAGCAAATTCGGTCAAATTGTTGATGCTGTCCGTACAAGCCTTTTTTGATTGCATTTGAGGCTAATTTAACTTGATTCCATGACCTCTTAGGCATATTTATTGAACCCATAAATCATTGGAACCATTTCATACTTCCCGGACTCCAAAAATGTACCAAAACCGTGACCCGGGTCCGTATCGGCTTCCACCACTTGGATGCTTAGAATAGGATTTGTATCTTCAAGTATGGACAAGCTCTGTTGAGATTGATTATCCCATGTATAAATACTCCCAGTTTGTCCTTAAATCTCTTCATTTGAGCTCTTGTGATTGGCCTAGTCTTCATCCGTGTCGAGTAAGCACCCCAGCGGGTTATCGGTTGAGCGGCCTCGGGCGGAATCACATCAATATATATATATATATTTAAATTAAAAACAAAAAAATATTAAAAATATGAAAATAGTTAACTATGCATACTATATATATTAACTAAATATACTACAGATATTAACTAAATAAAGACTAAATAAAGAAAAAATTTAAAATTTAAACTGAAGTATCAAACTAAATGGGACCAAGTGACTATTATTTCTTTTTCTGATTTTGTGTTAAGCGTATTTATTTTTCTTAATAAATGATTCACTACGAAAGGATATTTTTTTAGTGAACGTGTCACAATTAATTAGTCCTATTTTTTATTTTATTTTTGTTTGTAAAAATGAACAAGCAAATTCTATTTACTACGGCGATGAAGAATCAAATTATCACTATATTTATTCCTTTTTCAACTTCTTCTTCCAAGTGCAAGATAACCCTAAGGGGTTGCGGGTTTTTTTTTCTACCAATTGGGGCCTTCCCTTCAACATTCCATGGGGATGGTCTACAGGGTTCGTAACTACTCCTCTTGCTACAGGACGCTTACCTAGCCAACCTTTCGATCCGGCTTTACCCAAACTTTTTTGGTTAACCTCAACATTCCCCATTTGTCCGACTGTTGCTAAGCAGTTTTTGAGTATCAAACAGACCTCCCTAGAAGGTAATTTTGATATGGCTGATTTCCCCTCTTTTGCAATCAGTTTTGCTACAGCACCTGCTACTCTAGCTAATTGTCCGCCCTTTCCATGCGTGACTTCTATGTTATGTCTGGCCGTGCCTAAAGGCATATCGATTGAAGTAGATTCTTCTTTTTTATCAATTAAAACCCCTTCCCAAAATGTATAAGCTTCTTCCAAAGCATACGGCTTTCTAGATGTAGATGATGATATCTATACAAATGGATCTTATATGTATCATATAATGAAGTACCACATGAGTGGATATATAGGAATCAAAATTTGTCGAATCATTCATGTTATGGTCTTCTACATCCTAGGTCTTCCTGTTCCTTCATCTGGCTTGTGTTCTTCATGTAGCATTTGGACTGAATGACTCTATGAAATTACGTCGATACTTCCACATATTATGGGTAATGTATGAAATTACGTCGATACTTCCCGGGAATCCTTATAATTGCCACTGCCTAGCTTTCAATTCGCCTCTGACCATCAAATGAAACGTGAATAACCCATCCTCCTTCCTTTGAAATAAGGGGCACTTCTGGTTCTGTCGGTGCTTGAAACAATTTTGTCTTCTCCATATTACTATATCTCTAGAGTCAATAATTTTATGTGAGGAACTACTGAACTCAATGAATTGCTGCCATTACTCTTCAGTTTTCTGTTAAGGGATATCCTGTAAAGGTACTTAAATTGGATCAGCGATCAATTTCTAGGTTTCATTGTAAACCTAATTGGTTACTTCCAATTACGTAAATCAATAGTTCAAACCACACTCAATGGTAGGGCATTTCCCATTTTATAGCCCCTCTGAGATGTAAAATATATCTTTTCTCACCATCCGCATAGTATATGAGACAAATGTATGCATTTTGATTGGGATCGTATTCTAGAGTTACGATTCCACCATATATGTCTTTTTCATTCCGTTGAAAATCGATTTTATGGCATAGACACTTATGACCTCCCCCTCTATGCCCTATGGTAATGATTCCTCTAGCATTATGACCTTTACCACAATGATGCTGCCCATAGATCAAATTATTTCATGGATTGGATTTCACTTGACTATCTACAGCTCATTTGCGTGTGCTCGGGGTAGAAGTTTTGTATAAATGTATCGCCATGCTATTAAGTATTTTGATTTAAGTTATTTTCTTTCTAACAGGTGGAATAGAATAACCCGGTTGAAGCGTAATGATCATACGTCTGTAATGCATTGTATGTCCCATAATAGGTCCCATTCTTCTACCTTTTCGTGGGAGTCGATGACTATTCATGGCTATTACCTTGACACCAAAGAAAAGTTTGACCCAATGCTTTATTTCTATCCTAGTTGATCCTGATTAACCATTAGAAGTATATTTATTTTTCAACAATAACTGAATACTTTTATCTGTAAATACTGCATATTTGATTCCATCCATAAATCTATTTTCTTCCCTATGAGTTCTAGTCTTAATAAGAATGCTAGTTCTTACTGTTCATATATTATGATATGAATATACCACACCAATTTGCTATGTATGGATGATGAGATTCCATTGATACAGAGCCAATTCCAATAGACTTGTTTTATTGGAGGGTCCCATTGGCTTGCATCCAGTAGGAATTGAACCTACGAATTCGCCAATTATAAGTGGGACGATTTAACCATTTAGCCATGGATGCTTAGCAGGGATCCTCATACATGGTGAATAACCAAATTCCAATTCAAATGAAATCTTTAGGATAAACCAATGCAATTTAGGAGGACTCAATGAAAGGACATCAATTCAAATCTTAGATTTTCAAATTAAGAGAGATATTGAGAGAGAGCAAAAACTCTCACTATTTCTTAGATTCATGGACCCAATTCAATTAAGTGGATCTTTCATTCACATTTTTTTTCCACCAAGTATGTTTTATAAAACTCTTGGACTCCCAAATTTGGAGTATCCTACTTTCACACAATTCACATTTACAGGGTTCAACAAGCAATCGATATTTCACGATCAAGGGTGTAATATTATTTGTAGTAGCGGTCCTTATATATCATATTAACAATCGAAAGATGGTAGAAAGAAAACAATCTCTATTTAACAGGGCTTTTTCCTATACCTATGAATTTCATTGGACCTAGAAATGATACATTGGAAGAATCTTTTGGGTTTTCCAATATCAATGGGTTGGTTGTTTCACTCCTGTATCTTCCAAAAGGAATAAAGATTTTTGAGAGCTATTTCCTGGATCCGAAAGAGAGTAATTAGGTTCTCCCAAGAACTAAAAAGTGTATCATGCTTGAGTCTAACTGGGGTTCGCGATGGTGGAAGAACTAGATTGGAAAAAAGAGGTTTTCTAGCTGTAAGATATCTAATGAAACCGTCCCTCGAATTGAGATCTCATTCAAAAAGAAAGATATCAAATATCTGGAGTTTCTTTTTGTATATTCTATGGATGATTCGATCCGCAAGGACCATGATTGGGAATTGTTTGATCGTCTTTCTCTGAGGAAGAGGCAAAACATAATCAACTGGAATTCGGGATAGCTGTTCGAAATCTTAGTGAAAGACTAGATTTGTTATCTCATATTTGCTTTTTGTGAAAAAATACCAATTGGAGCGGAGGGTTTCTTCAAACAACAAAGAGTTGGGTCAACTATTCAATAAAATGATATTGAGAATGTTTCCCATCTCTTCTCGAGAAACAAGTAGGCTATTTCTTTGCATAATTGTGCTCAATTTCATATGTAGCAATTCCGTCATGATCTCTTCCTTACTTGGGGGAAGAATCCACATGAATCGGAGTTTTTTGAGGAACATATCAAGAGAGAATTTGATTTGGTTAGACAATCTGTGGTTGTTAAACAAGGATTGATTTTTTAGCAAGGTACGGAATGTATCGTCAAATATTCAATATGATTCCACAAGATCCAGTTTTGTTCAAGTAACAGATTCTAGCCAATTGAAAGGATCTTCTGATCAATCCAAAGATCATTTCGATTCCATTAGTAATGAGGATTCAGATTATCACACATTGATCAATCAAAGAGAGATTCAACAGCTAAAGGAAAGATCAATTCTTTAGGATCCTTCCTTTCTTCAAACGGAACGAACAGAGATGCCTTTCTGGATATTCCTCAATTTCCTGGCTATTCATGGAACATGAGAAGCAGACGAATAATTATCTACTTCCAAAAGAAATCGAAGAATTTCTTGGGAATCCTACAAGATCCATTCGTTCTTTTTTCTCTGACAGCTGGTCAGAACTTCATCTGGTTCGAATCCTACTGAGAGGTCTACTATAGATCATAAATTATTGAAGAAAGAACAAGATGTTTCTTTTATCCTTTCCAGACTATTGGAAAATAAAGAAATAGTTAATATATTCAAGATAATTACGTATTTATAAATATGTTATGGTTTTGAAGGCTGAACTTGATAATTCCAATAAGATTTCATTTTTGAACAAAAATCCATTTTATGATTTATTTTGTCTATTCCATGATCAAAACAGGGGGGATACATGTTACACCATGATTTTGAATCAGAAGTTCAAGAAATAGCAGATCTATTCACTCTATGAATAACCAAGCCAAATCCGGTGTATATAAGGGATTTGCCTTTTCTGTTGATTCCTACAGATTTGATCAAAAACAATTCTTGAATGAGGTATTCAACTCCAAGGATGAATCGAAAAAGAAATCTATATTGGTTCTACCTCCTATTTTTTATGAAGGAAATGAATCTTTTTATCGAAGGATCAGAAAAAAATGGCTTTGAACCTCCAACAGGAATGATTTGGAAGATATAAAACCAAAATTAATGGTATTTTCTAGCAACAACATAATGGAGGTAATCCATCAATATAGATTGATCGAAAATCTGATTCAACTCCAATATAGCTCCTATGGGTACATAAGAAATGTATTGAATCGATTCTTTTTAATGAATAGATCTGATCGCAACTTCGAATATAGAATTCAAAGGGATCAAATAGGAAATGATACTTTGAATCATAGAACTATAATGAAATATACGATCAACCAACATTTATCAAATTTGAAAAAGAATTAGAAGAAATGGTTCTATCCTCTTATTTTTATTTCTCGAACCGAGAGATCCATGAATCGGGATCCTAATGCATATAGACACAATGGTCCAATGGGAGCAAGAATTTACATGAACATTTGGAGCATTTCATTTCTGAACAGAAAAGTCATTTTCATTTTCAAGTAGTGTTCCATTGATTACGTATTAATCAATATTCGATTGATTGGTCTAATGTTATTGACAAAAAAGATTTGTCTAAGTCACTTCCTTTCTTTTTGTCCAAGTTACTTCTTTTTTTGTCTAAGTTTCTTCTCTTTTTGTCTAACTCACTTCCTTTTTTCTTTGTGAGTTTCCAGAATATCCCCATTCATGGGTCCGAGATCCACATCTATGAATTGAAAGGTCTGATGTAGTTAGTTGTTAGAATCAATAGGTCTTTAAATCGTTCATTTGAAAAAATGGAAACCCTTCTTATTGGATGATCATGATACTTCCCAAAAAGCGAAATTCTTGATCAATGGAGGAACAATATCACCATTTTTGTTCAATAAGATACCAAAGTGGATGATTGACTCATTCCATACTAGAAATAATCGCTGGAAATCTTTTGATAACATGTATTCCTATTTTTCAATGATATCCCATGATCAAAACAATTGTCTAAATCTTGTGAAACCATTTCATAGAAATTCATTGATATCTTCTTTTTATAAAGTAAATCGACTTTGATTCTTGAATAATCCACATCACTTTTGCTTTTATTGCAACAAAGGAATCCCTTTTTATGTGGAAAAGGCTCGTATCAATAATTATGATTGTACTTATGGACAATTCCTCAGTATCATGTTCATTCGCAACAAAATATTTTCTTTGCGCGGCAGTAAAGAAAATATGTTTTTTTTTTTTTTTAGAGAGATACTATTTCACCAATCGAGTTACAGGTGTCTAACATACTCATACTTAATGATTTTCCACAAAATGGCAATGAAAAGTATAACTTGTACAAATCTTTCCATTTTCCAATTCGAGCCAATCCATTTGTTCATAGAGCTCTTTACTCAATTGCAGACATTTCTGGAACACTTCTAACAAATGGTCAAATAGTTAATTTTGAAAGAACTTATTGTCAACCTCTTTCAGGTATGAATCTGTCTAATTCATATTTGAAATTTCAGATATTCAGACTTATGCATGGATTAGATATATCATGGCAAATTCTTCAGAAAAAAAACTATGTCTTCCACAATGGAATCTAATAAGTGAGATTTCAAGTAAGTGTTTACATAATATTCTTCTGTTTGAAGAAATAATTCATCGAAATAATGAGTCACCATTAATATCGACACATCTGAGCTTGCCAAATGTTCGGGAGTTCCTCTATTCAATCTTTTTCCTTCTTCTTGTTGCTGGATATCTCATTAGAAAACACCTCTCTTTGTTTCTCGAGCCTATAATGAGTTACAAATAGAGTTCGAAAGGGTCAAATCTTTGATGATTCCATCATACATGGTTGAGTTACAAAAACTTCTAGATAGGTATCCTACATCTGAATTGAATTTGTTCTGGTTAAAGAATCTTTTTCTAGTTGCTCTAGAACAATTAGGAGATTCTCTAGAAGAAATACGGGGTTCTGCTTCTGGTGGCAACATGCTATGGGGTGGTGGTCCTGCTTATGGGGTCAAATCAATACATTCTAAGAGAAATATTTGAATATCAATCTCATTGATATCATTGATTTCATAAGTATCATACCAAATCCCATCAATCGAATCTATTTTTTGAGAGATACAAGACATCTAAGTCATACAAGTAAAGAGATCTATTCATTGATAAGAAAAAGAAAAAACGTGCACGGTGATTGGATTGATGATAAAATAGAATCCTGGGTCTCAAACAGTAATTCGATTGATGATAAAGAAAGAGAATTCCTGGTTTAGTTCTCCACCTTAACAATAGAAAAAAGGATTGATCAAATTCTATTGAGTCTGACTCATAGTGATCACTTATCAAAGAATGACTCTGGTTATCAAATGATTGAAGAACCGGGAGCAATTTACTTACGATACTTAGTTAACATTCGTAAAAAGTATCTTATGAGTTATGAGTTCAATACATCCTATTTAGCAGAAAGACGGATATTCTTTGCTCATTATCAGACAACCACTTATTCATAAACCTCCTATGGGGCTAATAGTTTTCATTCCCATCTCATGGAAAACCTTTTTTGCTCCGCTTAGCCCTATCCCTCTCTAAGGGTATTTTAGTGATAGGTTCTATAATAACTAGACGATCCTATTTGGTCAAATACCTAGCACCAAACTCTTATGTTCCTTTCATTACAGTATTTATGAACAAATTCCTGGATAAAAAGGGTTTTCTTGTTAATGATAGTGACGATATTGATGATAATGACAACATCGATCGTGACCTTGATATGGAGCTGGAGCTTCTAACTATGATGAATGCGCTAACTATGGATATAATGCCGGAAATAGATCAATTTTATATCACCCTTCAATTCGAATTAGCAAAAGCATTGTCTCCTTGCATAATATGGATTCCAAACATTCATGATCTGGATGTGAATGAGTCAAATTACTTATCCCATGGTCTATTAGTGAACTATCTCTCCAAGGACTGTGAAAGATGTTCCACTAGAAATATTCTTGTTATTGCTTCGACTCATATTCCCCAAAAAGTGGATCCTGCTCTAATAGCTTCGAGTAAATTAAATACATGCATTAATACAAAGGCTTCTTATTCCACAACAACGAAAGCACTTCTACACTCTTTCATATACTAGGGGATTTCACTTGGAAAAGAAAATGTTCCATACTAATGGATTCAGGTCCATAACCATGGGTTCCAATGTATGAGATATTGTAGCATTTATCAATGAGGCCATATCGATTAGTATTACATAGAAGAAATCAATTATAGACTTAGGATTTGCGATCCCAGGTAAGATCGGTTCAGGATCATGGGATCCTTTTCTATCAGATAGGAAGGGCTGTTGCACAAAATGTACTTCTAAGTAGTTGCTCCATAGATCCTATGTCTATCTATACGAAAAAGAAATCATGTAACGAGCATGAAGAAATTAACAATACTTCTTTATCTTTTAAGTTATTTTGCCAGATTGGTCACTCAAGACCTTTGGTCTCTATCCGGACTCGATGAAAAAAATGGGATCACTTGTTATGGACTCGTTAGGAATGATTTTGATCTAGTTCATGGCCTATTAGAAGTAGAAGGCGCTCTGGTGGGATCCTCACAGACAAAAACAATTGCAGCCAGTTTGATAATGATCGAGTGACATTGCTCCTTCGACCTAAACCAGGGAATCCCTTAGATATGATGCAAAATGGATCTTGTTCTATCATTGATCAGAGATTTGTCTATGAACAATACGAATCAGAATTTAGAGAAAGGGAAGGAGAAAGAGTCCTCGACTTGCAACGGATAGAGGAGGATTTATTCAATCACATAGTTTAGGCTGCTAGAATATGGTACCTTTGGGGTTTTCTATTAGGTTGTATCAAAAGGCCCAATGAATTGGGATTTCCCTATTAGGCCAGGTCATTTCGAGGCAAACGGATCATTGATGAAGAAGAGGATGGGCTTCAAGAGAATGATTTGGAGTTCTTGTAAAGTGGAACCATGCAGTACCAAACATGAGATAGATCTTCCAAAGAACAAGGCTTTTGTTTGAATAAGCCAATTCATTTTGGACCTTGTAGATCCACTCTTTTTCCTATTCAAATATCAGCTCGTTGTCTCTGTGTTTTCACTTTGAGAATTCTTTGCAGATGAAGAGATGTTAAAAGGGTTTCTTACTTCCCTAACAGATCTTCTTGCATCTATATATAAATGCTAGTTTATCAAGAATACGCAAGAAAAGTACTTTGAATTGTTGATTCATCACCAGAGATTCCTTAGAACTAATAGTTCATTATCTAATGGATTTTTCTAGTCTAATACTCCATCCGAGAGTTATCAGTATTTATCAAAGCTGTTTCTAGCTAATGAAATGTTATCGGATCAAATGACAAAGACATGGTTGAGAAAAATATGGCTTTTCTTGGATGAAATGAAAATTGGATTCATGTAACAAGAGAAAGGTTTCCCATTCCTTAGCCAGAAAGATATGTGGCCATGAAACAGGGATTAAGAGGAACAAAATTGACCGGGTGGTAAAGTCATGGAAACACCCATTTCTTCCATATTTTGGACCTCAGCTCCATGGAACAATATACTACTGCTAAGACATGGAAGAATTGAAATCTTAGATCAAAACATTAGGGATGGATGGTATAACCTGCCTAAACAAGAATTCTTGAATAGCGAATAACCAGAACTATTACTCATTACATTAAATTTTCCATTAATGAAATATGTAAATACATTGGAAAATAAAAAATATGCATGTCGAATGAAATGGTTGTTGCTATCTGCTACAATAACGATCATTGGTTTAATTGAATAACTAAATAAAATAGATAGACAATTCTATTCATCTCAGGTCGACATATCTTCTCAATTGACCTTTATATGGATAATACACATTCCAGATGGATAATGCACATTCCAGTTGACTGACTATTCAGATATTCACGACCAAGAAGTACTGGATTCTCTTTCAGATAGGCCTTGAAAAGAGAAGGAAGGCTGGAATGCCAACAGGTGTCTATTATTGAATTCATCCGACTGGATAGTACCCATTTTGGGAATGTCCAGTGCCAAAGTCACTAAATGGGCAAGTTGCCAATCTTTAAAATGGACTATATAATTTACTTTATCTGTTGGGTTACGGGGGGCATTTTACCATAGGTTTCTATTATATCAATATACCCTTGTGTGATTCCAATTAAAGCATATACTTGGGGGGTGAGGTGGGTGTAGACGGACGATTTCAAAGCGGACTCCCCATTCATTGGATAGAGAAGATCACCAAGATTTCGTGACCCACTACCATACTTATTCTAATTCACTGAGCATTCTCAATTTTCAATATTATGCCTTGAAGAGGACTCGAACCTCCAAGCTCTTTAGCACGAGATTTAGAGTCTTGCGTGTCTACCATTTCACCACCAAAGGCATCTTAAAAGTGAATCGTATTCCATGAATATGATATCTCTCCGGTGTGATGTATGGAATATATGACAAAGGTAGAGTGTTAGAGTATTTCTATTGATCGGTCATGTCATATAGGCCCAAATCAGACATCCAATTTATTCGATTTGAATTATCCGGAGGGTGCCTTATCTTATATTTATATATTATATCAAAAAGATGGACAATCAAACCTGTTTCTCGATTCAATAGAAGCCCAATGAGGTGAGATGAATAGAGTCCCAAATAACGAGAGATATGTAAAATTTAGAATGTTATAAAGATCTAATGTCACATTCAGTAAAGATTTATGATACGTGTATAGGATGTACTCAATGTGTCTGAGTTTTTGGAGTTAGATCACCCCCGTGGGATCGCGACCCTTTGTCCCGGCCATTGTAGGACACGAGTAGAGGCTATCAATGTGATATCGTAACTAGGTGATGGGTCCAAATAAGCAAAATAAGGTGTATAAACAGAAGTTTTGTTTATACACCTTATTTTATTTTGTTTGCTTCTGCCATTTTGGTTGGAACAAATCTACTAATTCTTTAATTCTAGTTACTAAGAGGGAACTAAGAAATAGATTATAGAAGCTAAAAAAGGGTATCTTGAGCAATTTCAATAATTGGGTTCACTGATATTCTTGGTATAGTAGATGCTATCACACATGAATCTCATGGAGAGTTCGATCCTGGCTTAGGATGAACACTGGCGGCATGCTTAACACATGCAAGTCATATGGGAAGTGGTGTTTCCAGTGGTGGCTGGGTGAATAACGCGTAAGAACCTACCTTTGGGAGGGGAACAACAGCTGAAAATGGTTGCTAATACCCTGTAGGGCAAAAGGAGGAATCTGCTCGAGGAGGGGCTTGAGTCTGATTAGCTAGTTGGTGAGGAAATAACTTACCAAGGTGATGATTAGTAGCTGGTCTGAGAGAGTGATCAACCGTACTGGGACTGAGACATAGCCCAGACTCCTACGGGATGTAGCAGTGTGGAATTTTTCGCAATGGGCGAGAGCATGATGGAGCAATGCCACGTGGAGGTAGAAGGCCTATGGGTCGTGAACTTTTTTTCCTAAAGAAGAAACAATGACGGTATCTAGTGAATAAGCATCGGCTAATTCTGTGCCAGCAGTCGCGGTAATACAGAGGATGCAAGCATTATCCAGAATGATTAGGCGTACAGTGTCTGTATGTGGCTTTTTAAGTCTGCCGTCAAATCCCAGGGCTCAACCCTAGACAGGCGGTGGAGACTACCAAGTTAGAGTATGGTAGGGGTAGAAGGAATTTCTGATGCAGCGATGAAAGCTACGGGAATGAATGGGATTAGATACCCTTGTAGTCCTAGCCGTAAACAATGGATACTAGGCACTATTTGTATCGACCTGTGCAATGTTGTAGCTAACGCATCGAGTATCCCACCTAGGGAGTACGTTCACAAGAATGAAACTCAAAGGAATTGGTGGAGCATGTGGTTTAATTCGATGCAAAGCGAAGAACCTTACCAGGGCTTGACATACCGCGAATTCTCTTGAAAGATAGGGGTTCCTTCGGGAACGCGAACACAGGTGGTGCATGGATTTAGTTAGATCGTGCCGTAAGGTGTTGGGTTAAGTCCAGCAATGAGTGCAACCCTCGTGTTTAGTTGCCACCGTTGAGTTTGGAACCCTAAGCAGACTGCTGGTGATAAGCTGGAGGAAGGTGAGGATGACGTCAAGTCATCATGCCCCTTATGCCTTGGGTGACACACATGCTACAATGGCCGAGACAAAGGGTCGCGATCCCATGAGGGTGAGCTAACTCCAAAAGCCCATCCTCAATTCGGATTGTAGGCGACAACTCGCCTACACGAACCGGGAATAGCTAGTAATTGCCGATCAGCTATACGATGGTGAATTTGTTCTCGGGCCTTGTACACACCGCCCATCACACTATGGGAGCTGGCCATGCCCCAAGTCCTTAACTTAACCGAAAGAAGGGGGATGCTGAAGTCACAGTTAGTGACTAGAGTGAAGTCGTAACAAGGTAGCCATACTAGAAGGTGCGGTTGGATCACCTCCTTTTTTAGGAGAGCTAATGCTTGTTGGGTATTTTGGTTTGACATTGCTGCACACCCAAAAAGAAGCGAGCTACGTCTCAGTGAAACTTGGAGATGGAAGTCTTCTTTCGTTGCTCGATGGCGAAGTAAGACTAAGCTCATAAGCTTATTATGCTAGGTTGGAATAGTTAATAGGATCCCTTTTTTAGATCCCCATGTCCCTCCCGTGTGGCGATGTGGAGGCCTAAAAAAGGAAAGAGAAGGATGGGGTGTCTCTCTCTTTTGGCATAGCGGGCTCCCACCAGGAGGCTCCACGATGGGCTATTAGCTCAATGGTAAAGTGCACCCCTAATAATTACATCGTTGTGCCTGGGCTGTGAGGGCTCTCAGCCACATGGATAGTTCAATGTGCTCATCAGCGCTTAACCCTGAGATGTGGATCATCTAAGGCACATTAGCATGGTGTACTTCCCATGTTCGAACTGGGTTTGAAAACGAACTTCTCCTGAAGAGGATAGATGGGATAATTCAGGTGAGACCCAATGTAGATCCAACTTTCTATTCACTCATGGGATCCCGGTAGTCCAGCATGGATCACCATGGCTCCTCTCTTCTTGAGAATCCATACATCCCTTATCAGTATATGCATAGCTATCTCTCAAGCATAGGTTTAGGTTAGGCCTCCATGGGAAAATAAAATGGAGCACCTAACAACGTATCTTCACAAACCAAGAACTATGAGATCACCCGTTCATTTTAGGGTGCAGGAGGGATTGTGCCATTTGAGCCTTTTTTTCATGCTTTTCCCAGAGGTTTGGAGAAACCTGTAATCAATAGGATTTTCCAAATCCTCCTTTCCCGAAGGGAAGAATGTGAAATTTTTTTTTTCCTTTCTGCAGGGACTAGGAGATTGGATCTAGCCGTATGAAGAATGCTTGGCTGATAAATAACTCCCTTCTTGTTCTTTGACCCCCTCAATCACTACGAATGCCCCAGATTAATGCAATGGGATGTGTCTATCTATCTATCTCTTAACTCAAAATGGGAGCACGTTTGGAAAAGGATCTTAGAATGTCGAGGGGTTGGCTAGGAGGGTCTCTTAACGCCTTCTTTTTTCTTCTCATCGGAGTTATTTCATAAACACTTGCCGTGATAAGGAAGAAGGGAGGAACAAGCACACTTGGAAAGTGTAGTACAAAGAAAAGTTGTATGCTGCATTTGGGAAAGATGAATCGCTCCCAAAAAGGAATTTATTGATTTTCTCCCAATTGGTTAGACCGTAGGTGCGATGATTTACTTCATGGGCAAGGTCTCTGGTTCAAGTCCAAGATGGCCCAGCTGTACCAAAGAAAAGAATAGAAGAAGCATTTGACACCTTCATGCATGCTCCACTTTGCTCGGGAGGTTATAGCTCAGTTGGTAGAGCTCCGCTATTGCAATTGGGTCGTTGCAATTATAGGTTGGATGTCTAGTTATCCATGCGGTAATGATAGCATCTTATACCTGAACAGCTTTTATAAGTAATGAGGAAGAGGACCAAAACATGCCACTTTAAGACTCTACTGAGACAAAGATGGGCTATCAAGAACGTATAGGAAGTAGGATGGGCAGTTTGTTAGATCTAGTATGGATCGTGCATGGACGATAGTTGGAGTTGGCGGCTCTCCCAGGGTTCCCTCATCTGGGATCCTTGGGGAAGAGGATCAAGTTGGCCCTTGCGAACAGCTTTATGCACTATCTCTCTTCAACCCTTTGAGCGAAATGCGGCAAAAGGAAGGAGAATCCATGGACCAACCTGATCATCTCCACCTCATAAGAACTACGAGATCACCCTAAGGATGCCTTCGGCATCCAGGGGTTGCAGATCGACCATAGAACCCTGTTCAATAAGTGGAACACAGTAGCTATCCACATTCAGGTTAGGCAGTAAGGGTCAGAGAAGGGCAATCACTCATTATTAAAACCAGCATTCTTAAGACCAAAGAGTTGGGTGGAAAATGGGGGAAAGCTCTCTATTCCTGGTTCTCCTGTAGCTAGATCCTTTAGAACCACAAGAATCCTTAGTTAGAATGGGATTCCAACTCAGTATCTTTTCAGATTTTAAGAAGAGTTGCTCTTTGGAGAGCACAGTACGATGAAAGTTGTAAGCTTTCTTCGGGGGAAGTTATTGTCTATCGTTGGCCTATATGATAGAATCAGTCGAGGGCCTAAGAGACGATGGTTTACCCTATGGTGGATGTCAGTGGTTCGAGTCTGCTTATCTCCAACTCGTGAACTTAGCCGATATAAAGCTATATGACAGCACCCAATTTTTTAGATCCGGTAGTTCGATCTACGCTACGATTTGGCATTCAAGGACATTAATAAGATCATCCCATTTAGCAGCACCTTAGGGGATGGCATAGCCTTAAAGTTAAGTGGGAGGTTCAAACGAGGAAAGGCTTACGGTGGATAGGCACCCAGAGACGAGGAAGGGTGTAATCAACGACGAAATGCTTCAGGGAGTTGAAAATAAGCATAGATCAGGACTGGATAGGTCAACCTTTCGAACTGCTGCTGAATCCATGGGCAGGCAAGAGACAACCTGGTGAACTGAAACATCTTAGTAGCTAGAGGAAAAGAAAGTGAAAGCAATTCTAGTAGTAACGGCGAGCGAAATGAGAGCAGCCTAAACCGTGAAAATGGGCTGTGGGAGAGCAATACAAGGGTCGTGTTGCTAAGCGAAGCGGTGGAGTGCTGCACCCTAGATGGAGAGAGTCTAGCAGCCAAAAATATCACTAGGTTACACTCTGACCTGAGTAGCATGGGACACGTGGAATCCCGTGTGAATCAGCAAAGATCACCTTGGAAGGCTAAATACTCCTGGGTGACCGATAGTGAAGTAGTACCATGAGGGAAAGGTGAAAAAAACCCCCATCAGGGAGTGAAATAGATCATGAAATCGTAAGCTCCCAAGCAGTAGGAGGAGACCAAGGCTTTAACTATGCACCTATTGAAGAATGAGTCGGTGACTTATAGGCAGTGGCTTGGTTAAAGGAACCCACCAGAGCCGTAGCAAAAGCGAGTCTTCATAGGTAAATTGTCATTACTTATGAACTCGAACCTAGGTGATCTATCCATGACTAGGATGAAACTGAGGTGAAACTAAGTGGAGGTCTGAACCTACTAATGTTGAAGAATTAACGGATGAGTGGTTGTTAGGGGTGAAATGCCACTCGAACCTAGAGCTAGCTGGTTCTCCCCAAAATAAGTTGAGGCACAGCAGTTGATTGGACATCTAGGGGTAAAGCACTGTTTCGGTGCGAGCCGCGAGAGCGGTGCCAAATCGAGGCAAACTCTGAATACTAGATATGGCCTCAAAATAACAGGGGTCAAGGTTGGCCACTGAGATGATGGGGGATAAGCTTCATTGTCGAGAAGGAAACAACCCGCATCACCAGCTAAGGCCCCTAAATGACTGCTCAGTGATAAAGGAGGTAGGGGTGTAGAGATAGCCAGGAGATTTGTCTAGAAGCAGCCACCCTTGAAAGAGTGTGTAATAGCTCACTGATCGAGCAATCTTGCACTGAAGATGAACGGAGATAAGCAATCTACCGAAGCTATGAGATGTAAACATGCATCGATTGGGGATTGTTCCGCTTAGAAGGAATCACTTGCATGAGCAATGGTAGATGAAGCAGAAACTAAAATGTCAACTTGAGTAACACAAACATTACTGAGAATCCAATGCCCCAAAAATATAAAGGTTCCTCTGCAAGGTTCATCTACGGAGGGTGAGTCAGGGCCTAAGATCATGCCGAAAGGCGTAGTCGATGGACAACAGGTGAATATTCCTATACTACCCCTCGTTGGTCTCAAAGGATAGAGGAGGCTAGGTTAGCCAAAAGATGGTTATCGGTTCAAGGATGCAAGGTACCACTACTTTTTTAGGGTAAGAAAGGGTAGAGAAAATGCCCTGAGCCAATGTTCGAGTAACAGGCACGACGGCGCTGAAGTAACCCATGCCATACTCCAAGGAAAAGCTTAAATGACCTTCAACAAAAGGGCACCTATACCCAAAATCGACACAATTGGGTAGGTAGAGTATACCTAGCGATGCAAGACAACTCTCTCTAAGGAACTCAGTAAAATAGCCACGTAACTTCGGGAGAAGGGGTGCCTCCTCACAAAGGGGGTCGCAGTGACCAGGCCCGGGTGACTATTTACCAAAAACACAGGTCTTTGCAAAGTCATAAGACCATGAATTGGGGCTGATGCCTACCAGTGCTAGAAGGTCAAGGAAGTTAGTGACCTGCAGATAGGGGAGTTAGCGACCAAAGCCTCAATGAATGGCGGGCATAACTATAACGGTCCTAAGGTAGTGAAATTTCCTTGTCGCGTAATGATCTGGGCACTGTCTCGGAGAGAGGCTCGATGAAATAGACATGTCTGTGAAGATGTGGACTACCTGCACCTGCACAGAAAGAACCTATGAAGCTTCACTATTCCCTGGGATTGGCTTTGGGCCTTTCCTGTGCAGCTTAGGTGGAGGGCAAAGATGGCCTCCTTCTGGGAGGGCCCGAGCCATCAGTGAGATACCATTCTGGAAAAGCTAGACCTAACCTTGTGTCAGGACCTATAGGCCAACGGATAGTCTCAAGTAGATAGTTTCTATGGGGCACAAGCCTCCCAAAAGTTAAAGGAGGCATGCAAAGGTTTCCTCGGGCCAGATGGAGATTGGCCCTCGAGCATAAAGGTAGAAAGGAGCTTGACTGCAAGGCCCACCCATTGAGCAGGGACGAAATTTGGCCTAGTGATTCGATGGTGCTAAATGGAAGGGCCGTTGCTCAACAGATAAAAGTTACTTTAGGGATAACAAGCTGATCTGCCCCAATAGCTCACATCAATGAGAAAGTTTGGCACCTTTATGGCGACACTTCGCCACCTAGGACTGTAGTATATTCCAAAGGTTGGGCTATTCGCCCACTAAAATGGTATGTGAGCTGGGTTCAAAATGTTGTGAGACAGTTCAATCCATATCCGATGTGGGTGTTAGAGCATTGAGAGGACCTTTCCTTCGTACAAGAGGAGCGGGAAGGATGCAACTCTGGTGTACCAGTTATCGTGCCCACAGTAAACACTGGGTAGCCAAGTGCGGAGCGAATAAGTGTTGAAAAGAAAGCATCTAAGTAGTAAGCCCACCCCAAGATGAGTGCTCTCCTATTCTAACATCCCCAAAGCTTCCGATAGCACAGCCAAAACAACGATGGGTTTTCTGCCCTGCGGGGGTGGAGCGACAAAAGTTTTGAGAATTCAAGAGAAGGTCATGGCGAGACGAGCCTTTTAGCATTACGATATGTGTCAAGCGGAAGTGCAGTGATGTATGCAGGCATCCTAATAGACCGGTAGACTTGAACTTTGTTCCTACATGACCTGATCAATTTGATCAAGCACACACCCTTTGTTTTCATTGTTCAACTCTTTGACAACATGAACCTAATTTGCGTTTGACTTTTTGTTTTGTTTTCATTTATTTATTGGCTGAACAAATCAACTTACGAAAGTTATTATCTTATTATTTTTTCATTGTAAATGAATTAATTCCTTATTCAAAATAAAGGAATTAATTAATACAAATTAGTTTAGGAAATTAGTGTAAAATTCGGCCAATTTGTTTCCTTTTCTTTTAGTGGCCGATTTTACCTAGTTACTGAGGGTTTTATTTTGTAACTTTTTAGGCTATTTAAGGGCTAGTTTTATCAATAACATTCAGTACTTTATTCATACAAAAAATTATTTTTGAGATTGAATTCTCTTTGTTCTTTTGAACACCTAAAACACCATTAGTGAATGAGTGTTTTAGTTTGACTTATCAATAGGCCTTCCATCACCTATTGTGGTGTCTTTATTATCTACCAAGGTTCTAATCATAGGTTGTTTATGGGTCAAGGTGACCATTAGAACTTGAACATAATTAGATCCGGGCTAATATAATATGGGTTTAGGCGCAGGTCATCCTAGGTTCGTATCATTTGGTATTAAAGCCAAATTTTATTTGCTTTATTTGTTCTTTGGGTTAATCTGCAATTTTAGCATTAGGTTAAGGTTGTTTCTATCATCATACACGTTTTGCATATTTAAAAAAAAAAAAAAATTCATTCCTAGTTGAATTAGGATCTCCTAGTTGTTGAAATGTGGTGATCTTGCCACAATGTGCAAGGTAGTTCGGTTACACTTGCACTCTTTATTTTGCAACATCAAAGACCAAACATTATTTATGTTTATGCATTTTATTTTATCTTGTAATGTTTAAGAACAATATCCTTTTTGTAATGCCCTAAGCTCATTAACTAAGCTTAGGGGCTTTTTGTCTAATTGCTGGAATTGTATTTCCAGCAACATAAGTCCACTTCCTTGGATGCCGTTTGAAGAAGGTTTGGGATTTGGATCTGAATTCTAGATATCATAAACTAGATATGCAGAGGAAGCAGCAACAAAAAGAATGTTCTGATTTGGAGATAGGAAGGCTGAGTTAAGCCCAAAACAATCTGACCCTTGTGCAGTTTTGTTGCCCAGAAAACTGGGCAAAACTGCCTCGGGTTTGATTACTTTTGAATGGGTAAATGGACTTTGTTTTATCTGATTTTTGGCTATAACATAGTCTAATATTCAAAAAGTCTTCCCTCCAATTTTCAAGTCAAATGGAGCTGGTTTTCAAATTCAAATGCCTTAGACAAGCTGAACTGCCCATTAAAGAAGGTTTCTTGCATGCCCAGCACATTGATTAGAGTTAGTTGAGGTAGTTTGGCTTGGTTGGTTACTTTTAATGCTTTTGTATTTATTGATCAATATGGAAGCATGCCTTATTGTCTTTTTGATGTATTTAAAAGTATGAAAATTGTAATGAAAAACGTTGAGAAAGAAAATATTCAAAAAAACAGATTTTGAAAAAGAACATTTTTGGCTCTCGCTTTCTCAACTACTACATTTTGGTTTCTTCTTCTTCCCAAAAGCTAACAACCTTCTCAAGAGCCATACACCTCCATTAAAACCAGAAAAAAAACCTTAACAAACCCAAAAAAAAAAAAAAAAAAAACAAAATCAAGAACCAAGAATGCAACAACATAAACCTACAGCAAATTCCATCATGGTATCAGAGCATAGTGTAATTTCTTAGGACCTTGTGAGCTTTCAACCCAGACCATTTTATTTGTGAGAGGATCCCCCACCTAAAGCCTTCCAACCGAAACCAAAACCTCCCAAAAAGACTAGTTGAAACTCACCAAAACACCACCACCCGAGAGCTTGTTCTTGTGTCCATTTTTCAAAACTTTTCAAAAATCATTTTTTCAAATGGCCTCACAATCCTTTGCAACCCCAACACCACCTGAGTTTGAGAGCCAAAACTATTCCATTTGGAGTATAAAAATGAAAGCCTACCTTCAAGCCTTTAGTTTATGGGAAGTCATAGAAGAAGGTTATGTAGTGGAAGAGTTGAGAGCTAATGCAACCCAAGCACAAAGAAATGCACATGAGGCCGAAGTTGCCAAGGGGTTCAAGGCCCTCACTGCCTTGCACTCCTCCGTGAGTGATTCTATTTCTACAAGGATAATGTTATGCACAAGTATTAGAGAGGTTTGGATAAAGCTTCAAGAGGAGTTCCATGGAAATACTAGAACTCAACAAATGCAAGTTTTAAACCTAAGAAGAGAGTTTGAGACCTTGAAGATGAAGGAGAATGAGCTTGTCAAGGATTTCATGGAAAGGATGCTCAAAGTGGTAAATCAAATTCGGGTCCTTGGTGAGCAATTGACCGATCAAAGGGTAGTAGAGAAAGTATTGGTGAGCTTACCCGAAAAGTTTGAAGCTAAGATTTCCTCCCTTGAAGAATCTAGAAATCTTAGTGAAATAACCTTGAGTGAGCTCATCAATGCTCTTCAAGCAACCGAACAAAGGAGAGCCATTAGAAAGGAGGAGACCATAGAGAGTGCATTCTATGGTGGCCACGGCAACAAAAAGAAGAATAAAGGAAGGAAGAGCAACAACACCAACCAAACCGGTTTTACAACCAACAACAACACAAACAACAACAAAAGTGGATGGAATCAACAGCAACAACAACAAAGCCATCAAAACCGAGGAGGGCATCCACTTTGCCCTCATTGCAAGAAGCTTGGACATCCACCATCCAAGTGTTTTTGGAGGCCGGATGCATCTTGTGAAAGATGTGGAGGAAAAGGCAACATTGCCAAAGTTTGCAAGCAAAGGAGACAATAAGCCAATGTGGTTAATGAAGAAGCCGAGAACCTATTTGTGGCCACATGCCTTAAAGCCACAAGTATGTTTATGGAGCTTGACCGAAACTACAAAACCAAAGTGAAGATTGGTGATGGCCAGTTCATGAAAGTAGAAGGCAAAGGAGATGTGTGCTTGAACACCAAGGAAGGTACCAAAATGATAAAAGATGTGCTATATGTTCCTAGTTTATGTGAAAACTTGCTTAGTGTAGCACAATTGGTAGAAAGAGGCTTTGCGTTAAATTTTGCAAAAGATGAATGTATCATATATGATGCTTGTGGTAATGAGTTGTTTAAGGTAACATTGAAGACAAAAGGTATAGATTGGACCTAGTTAAGAATGAACAAGCCTTAAAAACCAAAGTGGAGTCTATTTCTCAACTTTGGCATAAAAGGCTTGGGCAATCTGGCTATAGTGCCATGAAAAACACCAATGCCATTGTGAAGGACATGCCAAAGATTTAGGAGATGAAAGCCTATGTGATGTATGCCAACTAGGGAAATCCACACGGCTTCCATTCCCTAAAGCCGGTTCATGGAGAGCTAAGAAGAAGCTTGAGCTAGTCCATTCGGATGTGTATGGACCGATGAGTTTGTCATCAATTGGAGGATGTAAGTACTTTCTAACCTTCATTGATGACTACTCAAGGATGTGTTGGGTATATTTTCTAACAACCAAGTCACAAGTTCTTGAGAAGTTCATGGAATTCAAGAAGATGGTGGAAACCCAAAGCAATGCAAAGATGAAGTGCTTGAGAACCGAAAATGGTGGAGAATATACAAGCTTGGCTATGGAGGATTTTTGCAAAGAAAATGGAATGGTGCATCAATTCACAACACCATACACACCACAACAAAATGGTATTTGTGAGAGGAAAAATAGGACCTTGATGGAGATGACAAGGTGCATGATACATGAGAAGAACATGCCAAAGAAGTTTTGGGCCGAAGCCATATACATGGCTAGCTACATCCAAAACCGAGCATACACCAAAGCCAATGAGTCCAAGACACCCTATGAGATATGGTATGGAGAAAAACCATCTTTGTACAACATAAAAATCTTTGGAAGTGTGTGTTTTCTTCATGTTCATCCACACATGAGAAACAAGCTTGACAAAAGGGCAAATGTGGGCATCTTGGTCGGCTTTAGTGAGGTTACCAAAGGTTTTAGTATTTTCAACTTGGAAACCAAGAAACTTGTGGTAACAAGGGATGTGAGGATTTTTGAAGATGCTGTTTGGGATTGGATAAAGGAGGAGCTTCTTGTCTATGAAGATAATGCTCGGTTGGATGATGAAGAAGAAGTAACCAATGACAATGACAATGAAGAAAATGAAGATGATGAGGAGGATGCACTTGAGACCATTGGAGCCGAATTGGAGATTGAAGATGGAGTTAGAGGAGAAAGGGCATTGTGCGAAATATATGAAAGGTGCAATGTTACCTTGAGTGATCCTACCAATGCTCAGGAAGCTATGCAAAAGAAAGAGTGGATGGAGGCCATGCAAACCGAAATGAATATGATAGAAAAGAATGAAACTTGGTCTTTGGTTTCTAAACCTAAAAACAATAAACCAATTGGTGTAAAGTGGATCTTTAGGACCAAGTTCAACCCGGATGGAACAATATGCAAGCACAAGGCAAGGCTTGTGGCAAAAGGCTATGCACAACAAGCGGGTGTAGATTATGGAGAGACATTTGCACCGGTTGCAAGAATGGAGACCATAAGGCTCATCTTATCGATCTCGGCCTCAATGTCATGGAAGGTGTACCACCTTGATGTAAAGTCGACTTTCTTGAATTGTGTGCTTCAAGAGGAGGTTTATGTCAAGCAACCTGAGGGCTTCATTGTTCAAGGACATGAGGACAAAGTCTACCTTCTACACAAGGCA
Organism: Ziziphus jujuba; assembly: GCF_031755915.1. NCBI lineage: Eukaryota > Viridiplantae > Streptophyta > Magnoliopsida > Rosales > Rhamnaceae > Ziziphus > Ziziphus jujuba. The sequence continues at coordinate 388,862 of NC_083383.1, read as the reverse complement.
CTTTATGGGTTAAAGCAAGCACCTAGGGCTTGGTATGGCAAGATTGATGGTTACTTGACCTATCAAGGCTTTAGGAGGAGTCCAAATGAGCCAACACTATACATAAGGAATGAAGAAGGCATGATTGTTATCTCACTCTATGTGGATGATTTGTTGGTCACGGGTGAAAATGAAAAGAATGTGGAAGTTTTGAAAAATGAACTTGAAAAGGAGTTTGACATGTCAAGCCTTGGTGAAATGAATTACTTCCTTGGAGTGGAAGTGATGCAATGCTCTAGGGGTATTTTCATATCACAAGAGAAATATATCAAAGATCTTTTGAGAAAGTTCAACCTTGATGAATGCAAGCCAATGTCAACACCAATGAGACAAGGAGACAAATACAAGAAGGAGGATGGCACACCAAAGGTAAACCCGACCCTATATAGAAGCATGATAGGAAGTTTGCTCTATGTATGTTCATCAAGACCAGATATTATGCATGCCACATGTGTTTTGTCTAGATATATGCAGGCACCATCCCAAAACCATTTTGTAGGTGCTAAAAGAATTCTTAGATACTTAAAAGGAACACAAGACTTTGGAGTTTGGTATGATAGGCAAGATATGATGAAATTAATGGCCTACTCGGATAGTGATTGGGCTGGATGCTTGGATGATATGAAGAGCACTTCAGGGTATCTTTTCTCAGTTGGTAGTGGACCATTCTCATGGAATGCAAAGAAGCAAGCAACAACCGCTCAAAGCACCGCCGAAGCCGAGTACATTGCTTGCTCTTCATGTGCAAATCAATGCATTTGGCTTAGGAAATTATTGGAGGACCTTGGTTATCCTCAAGAGGGTTCAACCATCATCAAATGTGATAACACTTTAGCCATATCAATAGCCAAGAACCCCGTTCAACATGGAAGGACAAAACACATACCGGTGAAGTATCACTCTTTGAGGGAGTTTGAAGAAAATGGAGAAGTTAGCTTGGAATATATCAAGACCGAAGATAACCTTGCAGATTTCTTCACCAAGCCACTTCCACAAGCAAGATTTGAGACCTTGAGGAAGCTTCTAAATATTTCAAGCAAGAACACCAAGGAGGAGTGTTGAAATGTGGTGATCTTGCCACAATGTGCAAGGTAGTTCGGTTACACTTGCACTCTTTATTTTGCAACATCAAAGAACAAACATTATTTATGTTTATGAATTTTATTTTATCTTGTAATGTTTAAGAACAATATCCTTTTTTTAATGCCCTAAGCTCATTAACTAAGCTTAGGGGCTTTTTGTCTGGTTGCTGGAATTGTATTTCCAGCAACATAAGTCCACTTCCTTGGATGCCGTTTGAAGAAGGTTTGGGATTTGGATCTAAATTTTGGATATCATAAACTAGATATGTAGAGGAAGTAGCAACAAAAAGAATGGCCCAATTTGGAGCTGGGAAGGCGGAGTTAAGCCCAAAACAATCTGACCCTTGTGCAGTTTTGTTGCCCAGAAAACTGGGCAAAACTGCCTCGGGTTTGATTACTTTTGTATGGGTAAATGGACTTTGTTTTATCTGGTTTTCGGCTAGAGCATATTTTAATATTCAAAAAGCCTTCCCTCCAATTTTCAAGTCAAATGGAGCTGGTTTTCAAATTCAAATGCCTTAGACAAGCTGAACTGCCCATTAAAGAAGGTTTCTTGCATGCCCAACACATTGATTAGAGTTACTACTACATTTTGGTTTCTTCTTCTTCCCAAAAGCTAACAACCTTCCCAAGAACCCTAAACCTCCATTAAAACCAGAAACAAAACCTTAACAAACCCAAAAAAAAAAAAACAAAATCAAGAACCAAGAACCAACAACAATCATTCTTGACTAACACCTTGAATGATTGTACTCTAGGGTACAACAACATAAACCTACACCAAATTCCATCACTAGTTTTATCATATTTTTGTTTCCTAGTTTGGTGGTTGTTTTTCATCATTATTCCTATTATGGTTTTTGTTGATTTTTATTTACTACTTTTTTCTTAAATATTTACATTCGTATATTCAAAAAAAAAAAAAAACCCGAACAGATATTAAAAAAAAAAAAAAACTAGACAACTCGTATTTTGTTTAGGAGGTCACAGGTTTGGTTATTATTTGGTGTTGGAATTGAAATTTTGGTTTTGATTCTTGTTACTGCAATTGTTTTATGTCCTGTGAGTTGAAAAAAAAAAAAAGAAGAAAAAAGGCCGAATAAAAAAAAAAATCGGTTTGTTGGAGTTTGATTTGTTTGCTGGAAATTATTGGAGCTGCTGTTTTGTTGATTATTTATTCAATATTTGGAGTTGCTGGAGAATTATTTCTGTTGCTGAATATTTGAATTTTGGGTGTTCAAATTATTTGGACTAAAATTAGTTGAAAGATTTGATACAAAACTTGAATTACAAGGACAACAACCAGCACTATTCTATATTTTTGTTCGATTTGATTCTTGTTCATGTTTGAAATTATTTTTCCTAAATTTTATTCTTGAATCCTTAATTTCTTACCATCTGGTCCAGTTCTTAAAAATTCCAAAATTTTCTCATTAATTTGCCTTATTTTGCCTAGAAAAGCCATAAACTAGGATTTGTTAATTCATTCGGTATTACTCATTTTTTTTCTACTATTTTGTTGATAAGTTTAATTAAAACATACTTGTGATCTAATTGCTTTTTTTTGGATGTTTTAATTAGAACTTCAAGATAATTCATCGAGTGGAAAAAGGCAAGAGTGTGTGAGCTTAAATAAGGATAAAAGCCGAAACTAGTGTGGAAACACGAGTGTCAAGACCTTGTTTGAGTGAAACACGTGAGGGAGTGAATTTGGTGAGATCTTATTTTATTTTTCTATTATTCATACTAACATGGCAGATTTAAGGGTGAGAAGAGGAGATCCACCTTTAAGAATTAATGAAGAAGAGTCCGTAGGATTCTATGGTGGTTCCCGAGCTTCGGGGAGTGGTGAGTAAATGGACATGAGGGCTATATTGAAGCAATTGTAGCGGATGAATGCCCGATTTGATAACATAGATCAAAGGATGGAAATGATAGAAACATCACAGAGAGGGCCGAATATAAGGTTGGATGCTCATGGAGGTCGAGGTCGAGGTCAAGGAGACCGAGGGAGACCAATAGAGGAATTTGGGGGAAGTAACTTTGGAGATGACTTGGATGAGGGGTTTGATGAAATTTTTGAACCTCAAGAAAGGAAAATCTATGGGAGACCAGCGAGGAATGAAGATGATGATCTAGGGAATATCAAGGTAAACATTCCACCTTTCATGGGAAAAAGTGATCCGGAAGCATATTTGGAATGGGAGGAAAGAATGGAGATGATTTTTTATTGTCATAATTATTCAGAGGCCAAGAAGGTGAAGTGGCTAGCAATGAAGTTTGGTTATTATGCACTCCAATGGTGGACCAATGAGAAAAACACCCGAAGGAGAGTTGGTGATGACTTGATCACTACATGGCGCCAAATGAAAGGAGCCATGAGGAAGCGGTTCGTACCATCACATTATCATAGGTTGCTGCATCAAAGGCTTCAATCCCTATCTTAAGGAAGTAGGTCCGTGGAGGATTATTACAAGGAGATGGAGATGGTTATGATGAGATTAAACATGAATGGGGATAGAGAAGCAACCATGGCAAGATTCCTTTGTGGTTTGAATCGTGAGATAGCCAACCAACTAGAATTGCAACAATATGTGGAATTAGAGGAGATGTTGCATGTGGCTATTAAATTGGAGCATCAATTCAAGAGGAGGGGTGTAGGCTCATAGTTTGGAGGAATTTCCAAAAGCAGAACATTAATTCCAAGTGGCTGGAGAAACAATCCAATCTATGAAAGCAAGCCAAAGCCGAAGGTGGGAGAAGAAAGCACCAATCAGCCAAGAAAGGAGCTTAAAGCCGAATCTGTCCAAGCATATAAAAATGAGGTAAAATCTGATCCTAAACCTTCAAGAACAAGAGAAATTATTTGTTTTAAGTGCCAGGGATGAGGACACATCACTAGCCAATGCCCGAATAGAAGATTCATGGTGTTAAAGGGTGATGGTGAGCTATAATTGGAAAGTGAGGGGAGTGGTGATGAAATCGAGCAAGAGGAGGAGGAAGAGCTTGAAGGTGAGGTCAAAAATTTGAATGCTTCCCATGCTAAATTAAGCTTGGTTTCTAGGAGAGTGCTGGCTGCATACAAAGATGAGGATGAGATTCAAAGAGAGAACATCTTCCACACCCAATGTGAGATCCAAGGTAAGATTTGTAGCATGATTATTGATAGTGGGAGTTGTACTAATGTAATTAGTAATCTTATGGTAGATAAATCAGGCTAGACAACAATTAAACATCCAGAAGCATATAGGTTACAATGACTTAATGATACTGGTCAGATGAAACTTAATAAACAAGCCAAAGTAAAATTCAGCATTGATAAATATGCGGATGTGGTTCTATATGATGTTGTGCCTATGCATGCGGGACATATTTTACTTCATAGAGATACTATTCATTATGGAAGAAAGAATAGTATTTTTTTTAGATTTAAACGTAAGAAGGTCAAGCTTGAGGCATTAACTTCTAAAGAGGTGCACAAAGATCAAATACAAATCAACAAAGGAGGGTGGCCAAACAACTCAATGAGAGAGCTAGCATGGCCCCCATGGCAACAGCACCCATCCAAGGGGTCCAAGCCTTGCAAGACCAACCAGGTAAGTGTTCTAAGATCCAACTTGAGTGGAAAAACCAAGAGAAACCAAAAGTGATGTGAAAAGGGGAGAGAAACCCAAGAGTGTGAGAAAAGCCGAGAGTGATGGAAATTGTGTGGTGGCCGAGAGAGAGAGAGGGAAAGAAAGAAAAGAAAGAAAGAATAAAAAATTTTATTTGAGTTTTGGAGATGTAAATAAAGCTATCTTGAGTAAGAAACCATTGCTGGTCATGCTTTATAAAGATAATTATTTTAATGATCAAGCTAACCTTAAAGAACTTGAATTGCCAAGTTCAATTCTTTCACTTTTGCAAGATTTTGAAGATGTCTTTCTGGATGAAATTCCAAAATTGACTTTGTTCGAGGGGCTACCATACCAAATATACCTGCATATAGAAGCAATCCCAAAGAAACAAAGGAACTACAAAAACAGGTAAGTGAGTTACTTGATAAAGGTTATATTCGTGAGAGTATGAGTCCATGTGTTGTTCCTGTTTTATTAGTTCCTAAAAAAGATGGTTCTTGGAGAATGTGTGTTGATTGTAGGGCTATAAATAATATCACCATTAAATATAGGCATCCAATTCCTAGATTAGATGATATGCTTGATGAATTGCATGGTGCTTGCATGTTTACTAAAATTGATCTTAGGAGTGGATACCATCAGATTAGGATGAAAGAAGGTGATGAATGGAAGACTGCATTTAAGACTAAATATGGGCTGTATGAATGGCTAGTCATGCCTTTTGGTTTAACTAATACACCTAGTACTTTTATGAGGCTTATGAATCATGTTATGCGTCCATTTATTGGTAAATTTGTGGTTGTGTACTTTGATGACATTTTAGTGTATAGCCGAAACTTAGATGAACATGTAGACCATCATAGGCAAGTTTTAAATATCCTTAGGAAGGAAAGGTTGTTTGCTAACATGTGTGATTTTTGCAAAGATGAGGTTTTTTTCCTAGGATTTGTTGTAAGTACTGCAGGAATCAAAGTTGATCAATCTAAAGTTAAAGCAATCAAGGAGTGGTCGACACCAACCTCTATCACTCAAGTGAGGAGCTTTCATGGTTTGGCAAGTTTTTATCGAAGATTTGTCAAGGACTTTAACACCATCGCAGCACCTTTGAATGAAGTTGTAAAGAAGAATGTTGGCTTTAAATGGGGGGAAGTACAAGAGAAATCTTTTAATTTGTTGAAAGAAAAATTATGTAATGCACCTTTATTTGTTTTACCAAAATTTTCTAAGACTTTTAAAATTGAACGTGATGCTTTGGGTGTAGGTGTTGGAGCTGTATTAATGCAAGAAGGAAGGCCTATAGCCTACTTTAGTGAGAAATTAAATGAAGCTGCACTAAACTACCCGACATATGACAAGGAGATGTATGCTTTGGTTAGGGCTTTGGAAACATGGCAGCATTATCTCATGCCAAAAGAATTTGTGATTCATACGGATCATGAATCTTTGAAGCACTTTAAAGGCCAAGAAAGCTCAAACGAAGGCATTCCAAGTGGATTGAATTTATTGAGATCTTTCCATATGTGATCCGCTACAAAAAAAGGTAAGGAAAATGTGATTGCCGATGCATTATCCTGAAGGTATGTTCTCTTTTCTACCTTAGATGTTAGATTGCTTGGTTTTGAACAATTAAATGAACTTTACGAGCATGATAGTGACATTGGAGAAATATTTAGAACCTGTTTGAAACATGGATTTAATAAATTTTACATATTTTGGGGGTATTTGTTTAAGGAAAACAAACTTTGTGTGCCTAATTGTAGCATTAGGGAATTGTTGGTTCGGGAAGGTCATGGGGGTGGTTTAATGGGACATTTTGGTGTTTTTAAAACTTTATCCTTACTGCAAGAACATTTTTATTAGCCTAAAATGAAGAGAGATGTTGAGAAAATATGTGAAAATTCTTTCACATATTTGTTTCGTCCGAATAATAAAAGTGAAAGGAAAATAAATATAAAAAAAAATTGGCCCTTGCCAATTGATTCTGAGTAGCTTTATCGAGATCAGAAGCAAATTGTACAAAGGCTTTTAATTCTGTGAATTGCACCAATTCCAATTTTGATTTTCCAGCTACTTGTTTCATGGCTTTAATTTGAGCTGCAGACCGTACTCTGGATATAGAAATACCCACATTAATAGCAGGTCTGATTCCGGCATTGAATAGATCAATGATAAGAATATTTGTCCATCTGCAATGGAAATTACATTAATAGGAATATAAGCCGAAACATCTCCCAATTGAGTCTCAACTATTGTTAAAGCAGTCATACTTCCTTCATCTAAATGAGAACTTGATTTAGTAGCTCTTTCCAAAAGGCGTGAATGCAAATAAAAAACATCTCCTGAATAAGCTTCTCGGCCCGGCATTTTGCGTAATAAAAGAGACATTTGGCGATAAGCCTGTGCTTGTTTGAAGAGATCATCATAAATAATTGAAGTGTATTGTTCGCGATACATAAAATATTCAGCTAAAGCAGCTCCTGTATAAGGAGCGAGGTATTGTAATGTAGCCGGAGATTCGGCCATTTCAGCTACCATAATAGTGTAATTCATTGCTCCCCTTTCCTGTAAAGCAGTCACCACCTGAGCCATAAAAGATGCTTTTTGACCAATAGCTACATAAACGCATATTACATTTTGCCCTTGTTGATTAAGAATTGTATCTGTGGGTACTGCTATTTTACCGGTTTGTCTGTCCCCAATAATTAATTCTTACTGACCATGTCCTATAGGAATCATCGAATCAATAGCAATAAGTCCTGTTTGAAGAGGCTTATATACCAAACTGATACGAACCTAGGACGACCTGCTCCTAAACCTGTATTATATTAGCCCGGATCTTAATTAAGTTCAAGTTCTAATGGAATGGACCTCAACCCCTAACCAACCTGTGGTTAGAAACCTTGGTATAATGTAGACGCCACAATAAGGGATGGAAAACCTATTGATAAGTCAAGCTAAAACAACCAATTCTCTAATGGTGTTTTAGGTGTTCTCAAAGAACAAAGAGATAATTAATCTCACAAGTATTTTCTTAATCAAATCAAAGTTTTTTTCTTATTGATAACTAAGCCTTTAAATAGGCTATAAAGCCATGAAATAAAACCCTAAAACATAAAGAAAACCAGCCACCACACATAAAGAAACCTAGTTCGTTGAAACTACACTTCCTTTCCTAATCTAAGTTTGATTAATTAATTCCTTTATATTAAATTAGGAATTAATTAATTTACAATGGAAAGAATAAAATAAAAACCTTCCTAAAGTTATTTTTCCAGAAAATAAATAAATAAAAGCTAAAAAGTAATGGTAGTTTCCTAAAACAAAAAGTAACAGCAAATTAGGAAACTAAAAATGCTAGCCTTTTTGATCAAGTTGACTTTGATCAATCTTTGACCTCTTTGAGCTTCAAATCAGCTTCTAGATTCTTTTTAGGATGCCAAATAAGCTGAATATGAAGTCCCACACGTTGCCCATGCTTGGAAAAATAAGAAAAGGCTAATACAGTAAAATACAGTAAAGCCAGCAAGCAATACAGCAAATTCGGCCAAATTGTTGATGCTGTCCGTACAAGCCCTTTTTCATTGCATTTGAGGCTGATTTAACTTGATTCCATGACCTCTTAGGCATATGTATTGAACCCATAAAGCATTGGAACCATTTCATGCTTCCCGGACTCCAAAAATGTACCAAAACCGTCACCCGGGTCCGTATCGGCTTCCACCACTTGGATGCTTAGAATAGACTTTGTATCTTCAAGTATGGACAAGCTCTGTTGAGATTGATTACCCCCTGTATAAATACTCCCACGTTGTCCTTAAATCTCTTAATTTGAGCTCTTGTGATTGGTCTAGTCTTCATCCGTGTCGAGTCAGCACCATAGCGGGTTATCGGTAGAGAGGGCTCGGGCGGAATCACATCACAAACATCTTTAAATAATACCCGAGGTGGGAGATTCAGTTAACCAGGATTCATAAGCTGAAATTTCACCTCGACCATCAATAGGTTTAGCCAGAGCATTTATAACACGGCCCAAAGAAGCCTCACTTACCGGGATCTGAGCAATTCTTCCTGTTGCTTTTACAGAACAACCCTCTTGTATCATCAAACCGTCACCCATTAATACAACATGGACATTATTTGATTCCAAATTCGGAGCAATGCCTATCATACCTTCTTCAAATTCTAATAATTCCCCCGTCATTACTTCATCAAGACCACAAATACGAGCAATGCTATCACCTACTTGGAGTACAGTACTGAAATTTAAAATCTTTACTTCTCTATTATATTGCTCAATACGTTCATGAATAATGTTTACTAATTTCATCTGCTCGAATAGTTACCATGAGTATTTCTTAATTCTTTATTTTTGTTTGAAAGAAAAATAATGCCTGCAGTAGAAAGACTAACCCTTTATTTCTTTCATCATTCCAAACATACCAATATTAGTATTGATGGTACGTAAATGTAACTCGGTGTTTAAACAACTATTTAGAGTTCCTAGAGCTCTGTGTAAGGCTTGTTGGAAAAGCAGTTGTCGAACTTGATTAAAAGCTTTTTGTTGTTCAAAATGAATGGTTTCATTTTTGTAATTTTCTAATGGTTCCAAGGTTTTATAACTTGAATTAATCAAATTCAACTCTTCTCGTTCTATTTGAGAGCATCCATTTGCTCAAAATTGATCCGCTTCTGTTTCTACTTTCCACAAGCGGGACTGGGTTTTTTCCAGCCATTCCACGACCCCCCCCCTATAGTTCTTCTGAATTTTGAATAGTCTTCAAGATCCTTTGTTTTCAATTATCTAATAAATCACTTAATGAAAGTAGATTTTCTTTCCACTCATTTCAAAACTTCCAGATCCATTCCTGAACCAAACATGAATCTTTCGATTCATTTGGCTCTCACGCCCAATTACTTATGTATGAGGGAAGCTCCTTAGCTTTTTTTAATGTAATGAGCCTAGTCACTTTTCTCTATTCATATTTGTGAAAGTATAGAAACGATCCAGATTTGATATGGATAGGTTGATTTCTTGATTTTGAGGAATCGTGAGATAAAAAAGACCTTGCATATCCATTTTATCAAGTAATTGATAATTATTCCCCCAAGTCTTACTACATTTATTACTAGTGGTGTCAATATCAATATTGATCCAGGCCTCAATATCGACTTTCTTTCTCAGAAAAAAATTGAGAATTATCCAATCAAAATATTTTCTATCTGGATTTTTCACCATATATATAATATTCATCTTCGACTAGATAATTATTGATAGGGATATCTCCTAGCACATTAAAATATTTCCGTTTATGTGTACTGTAATTATAAAAAATTTCTTGGTTATTATTTACTTGTGATGGTAATCCACAAATAGATGAGTTGTTTTGATCTTCATAATTAATAGATTTAGATAATATAAATTATATGCTAAAAGATCATATCTATAGTGTTTTTTTAAAATTCTCTGTTTCCTTTTGTAATGAGGCGGCTTCAAAAGTCTTTTATTTTTCATACAGAATTTATCGGCTTTTTTCATTTTCATATGAATTGCATTTCTTTAAACGGTTAGTTTGAGCTATAAAGTGTTGATTGACTCTATTTTGCCACTTTTGTGGTACTAAGCTAGACCATTAAATCGGAGATAAATCATATTGATCATGACCTTTTAACCAATTTTTCCTTTTATTCATTCCCGAATTTCAAGGAGAATTATGTCTTAATTTGGAATGAAATAGTTTCTATGTTCCACCAAAATAATTCTTTATTTCATTCTTCAGAAAAAAAGCTATTCTATTATATTGAAAAACGGATCTTAACTTATATAAGTATAAGTTAAGGGCTGAGGGTTGTGATAATTTGTAAAATACATATGCTTGTGAAGTGTAAGATAAGCAAAAAAAGTCTGTGCGCTTTTATTACTAATAGTAGAAAGGGAACTTTTATTACTAATAGTAGAAAGAGACTTTTGTATAGTTGAAATAAAGTGAATTAGACTTTTATTATTTCTATAAATTATTTTTTGATTTGTTTCATTATTAGAATTAGAAATATTTCTATCATTGTAAATATATTTATTAAGAATTTTTTGTGTTGATTCCTGAAAAAATTGTGCATTAATGTTCCGAATATCACTGATACCTAAAAAGATATCTATGTATATCTTTTCGATGAAAAAAAAATTTTATAAAATAATGTGATTTACGGATTAGTAGAGCATTTCTTCTTTTTAATACGTGCCCAATATTTTTTGGCGATTCTAATCTTTTATCATCATAACTCATTTTGTTTTTGTTAGAACTTATATTTTGTATTATAAATTCTTTTTTGTTCTCTTTTTTTATTTTTTCTATTTGATTTATGAGTGTATTTGTTCTATCAGTCAAATTTTGTATTTTTTCTTTTTGTTAATGAATAATTTATGCAATCTGGAGGTCGAATTTTACTGGATGATTCATGAATTAGTTGATTATTTCTTATTGAATTTTTTTCTTCTTTAGTTTCACTTAATTGATATATTTTTATTTCTCTAAAGCCAAATAATAGAGTTGGGTTTATTTTTTCGAATTCTTTTACTATTTCTTTTAGAAATATAATGGTTTTACTAAACTGGTTTTTTATATCTTTTGAAACATTTAGAAAAAAATTTCTTTTTTATTGTAAAATTCTTAGAACTAAAAAATGCTGCTTCTTCCATTTTCTAATTTTTTTTGTTGAGTTCTTTAAAAGTAGGTTCAAAAACTGAAAGGTGGTTTTAGGGAGAGCCAAAAGGCAGCTCAGTTTCAATTCCCAAACTATTAAAAATTAGAAATCATTTTTTTGTCCTTTGTTTTTCATTGGATCGTTATAAGTTTTTTGTAGCTTAGACTTGCACCAAGGTGTCAGACGAAAAGGAAATAGGATCTTTATCTGAATACCATCTGTTAGCCAGTTTTTTGAAAATTCTATTTCTCATAATTGGACGCCATTATAAATACATTTAATATGCATTTCTCTATTCCAATCCTTTAAATCCTCAAACCATTCGAGAAATTGAAACAGTAGTATACATATAATATTTTTAACTATTATCAAGAAGGGTAATAGAATATTTTTTCTAAAAATAGAGTAGGTTACTAACACAAGACCTCTTAGTATTTGAGCAAATATAATATTATCCCATGCTTCTGCTATTTCTATACATGCTTTTTCTCGTCTTTTGTCTTCTTCTATTTTGTCTTTTTCTTTATTTTTCTCAGTGCCTTTTGGCCTTTTTTCTATATAATCAGAAGTTGTTAATTCTATGTTTTTCCACATCCAATTTTTAAAAAATATTTTCATCAGCTCAGAGATATCAAAAGAAAAAAAAAATGCCTTTTTCGATTCTATCCAAAAAAAAGGGGTGAATGTACATTTGCTTGAAAGAGTTTCCAAATAACTGTTTTACGTTTTTGAGCGCGCATAGAATCTTTTATTATGTCTCAACGAAAATTCGATTGTTGTGAATAACATATCAAAGCCACTTCCACTATTTCATTAGGATTATTAGTATCTTTGGTATTAGTATCAGTAGTTTGTAGGTTATTAGTAAAAATCACTACACGTTTGGATTTTCATGAACAAATCTCATACTCCGTCGCCACCCCGTCTGCGCTTTCTCCCTCCTGTTGCTCCAAATCATTAATTAATTTGTACGACCATCGAGGAACTTTTTTACTAATTTCTTTTAGTCCGATAGATTTTTTTTTAATTTTTTATTGTTAGGGTCTCTTATAATTGCATCAATTAGAAATTTATAAATTTTTTTGCTATCTTTTAAATCAATTTTTATTTGTTCTTCTTCGAGAAGTGAAGAAAGCTCTTTAAAATTTAAACTTGATGGTGGTTTTTCAGTAAGTTCATTGATTAAGTTCAAGAAATATAAAATTTTTGTTGTTAACGGTTTCTTATCAAATGGATTTTTTTATTTGTTCGAATTTTGGGTAATTAAAAATAAGAAGGATACTATGAATCTTATTTATCCAAAAACCCTCTATGTTAATGTTATTTTTTCTGGAAGTTTGATTTAGGATTGAAGTTGAAAAAAAAATTTGTGATTCGTCCCCAATAAGGGCCATTCAAGAAAGGATCATATATTATAGGTAAGTATTGGTTTTGAGGATTATCATTACAAAATCTAGTCTCTTGTTCGATATATCCCAAACAAAAAATATCCTATCCAAGTCAACTTAGTTGTCAAACTAGTCAACTCGTTACCTAATTTACGTTTGACTTTTTGTTTTGTTTTTATTTATTTATTGGCTGAACAAATCAACTTAGGAAAGTTATTATTTATTTATTTTTTCACTGTAAATTAATTAATTCCTTATTCAACATAAAAGAATTAATTAATACAAATTAGTTTAGGAAATTAGTGTAAAAGTAGGCCAACTTGTTTCCTTTTCTTTTGGTGGCCGGTTTTACCTAGTTAACTAGGATTTTATTTTGTAACTTTTTAGCCTATTTAAGGGCTCTTTTTATCAATAACATTCAATACTTTATTCATACAGAAAATTATTTGTGAGATTGAATTCTTTTTGTTCTTTTGAACACCTAAAATACCATTAGTGAATGAGTGTTTTAGTTTGACTTATCAATAGGCCTTCCATCACTTATTGTGGCATCTTCATTATATACCAAGGTTTCTAATCAAAGGTTGGTTAGGGGTCAAGCTGACCATTAGAACTTGAACATAATTAGATCCGGACTAATATAATACGGGTTTAGGCGTAGGTCATCCTAGGTTCGTATCACTCCGTTCCATGCCTCATTTCATATGGAACCCAAAAGTGGCTCTATTTCATTATATTCCATCCATATCCCAATTCCATTCATTTAATATCCCTTTGGTGACATTGAGATAAGAGATCTCATTTCTAGTCTATCTCTTTCTATTTCTATATATATATGGAAAGTTTAAAAATCATCATATAATAATCCAGAAATTGCAATAGAAAAGAAAAAAAGGAGGTTTGTGATGATTTTTAAATCTTTTATACTAGGTAATCTAGTATCCTTATCCAAGAAGATAATCAATTCAGTCGCTGTGGTCAGACTCTATTATGGATTTCTGACCACATTCTCCATAGGGCCCTCTTATCTCTTCCTTCCCCGAGCTCGCATTATGGAAGAAGGAGGAGAAGGAACTGAGAAGAAAGTATCAGAAACAACTGGTTTTATTATGGGACAGCTCATGATGTTCATATTGATCTACTATGTGCCTCTGCATCTAGCATTGGGTAGACCTCATACAATAATTGTCCTAGCTCTACCGTATCTTTTGTTTTCTTTCTTATGAAACAAGCACAAACACTTTTTTGACTATGGATCTACTAAAAAAAATTCAATGCGTAATCTTAGCATTCAATGTGTATTCCTGAATAATTTCATTTTTCAATTACTTAACCATTTCATTTTACCAAGTCAATGTTAGTCAGATTAGTCAACATTTATATGTTTCGATACAACAACAAAATGTTATTTGTAACAAGTATTTTGTTGGTTGATTAATTGGTCACATTTTATGCATGAAATGGGTTGGATTGGCATTAGTCTGGATGATACGAACCTAGGACGACCTGCTCCTAAACCCGTATTATATTAGCCCGGATCTCAATTAAGTTCAAGTTCTAATGGAATGGACCTCAACCCCTAACCAACCTGTGGTTAGAAACCTTGGTATAATGTAGACGCCACAATAGGGGATGGAAAACCTATTGATAAGTCAAGCTAAAACAACCAATTCTCTAATGGTGTTTTAGGTGTTCTCAAAGAACAAAGAGATAATTAATCTCACAAGTATTTTTTTAATCAAATCAAACTTGTATTCATATTGAAAAATAAGCCTTTAAATAGGCTTTGAAAGAAACAAAGTAAACCCTAAAAACCCTAGGTAAAACAGGCCACACAATAAAGAGTTCTATGGTGGCCGAAATTCTCACTCCTTTCCTAATCTAATTTGGATTAATTAATTCCTTTATTTTGAATTAGGAATTAATTAATTTACAATGAAAATAATAAAATAATAACTTTCCTAAACTTATTTTTCCAGAAAATAAATAAATAAAAACTAAAAAGTAATGGTAATTTCCTAAAACAAAAAGTAGAATCAAATTAGGAAACTATAATACTAGCTTTTTGACTAAGTTGACTTTGACCAATCTTTGACCAAATTGAGCTCCAAATCAGCTTCTAGATGCTTTGTAGGATGCCAAATAAACTAAATATGAAGGCCCACACGTTGCCCATGCTTGGAAAAATAAGAAAAGGCTAATAAAGTAAAATACAGTAAAGCCAGCAAGCAATACAGCAAATTCGGCCAAATTGTTGAAGCTGTCCATACAAGCCCTTTTTTATTGCATTTGAGGCTGCTTTAACTTGATTCCATGACCTCTTAGGCATATGTATTGAACCCATAAATCATTGGAACCATTTCATGCTTCTCGGACTCCAAACATGTACCAAAACCGTCACCCGGGTCCATATCGGCTTCCACCACTTGGACGCTTAGAATAGGCTTTGTATCTTCAAGTATGGACAAGCTCTATTGAGATTGATTAACCCCTGTATAAATACTTCCAGGTTGTCCTTAAATCTCTTAATTTGAGCTCTTGTGATTGGCCTAGTCTTCATCCATGTCGAGTCAGCACCCCAGCGGGTTATCGGTTGAGCAGGCTCGGGCGGAATCACATCATTCCCCTCTTCTTGAAAAGGATTTGTCCTTAAATCAAGATTATCACCTGCAGCAAAAGGAGTTAAATCAGCAACATTAAATGCAGCACTCATGTTATACTCACCCGGTAAATCAAGCTTGTAGGCATTCTTATTATTCGGCTCCAAAACTTGAAAAAGTCCATCCATAGGCGGCATGAGCTTTGACTTTCTTTGTTTAGGAAACCTTTCCTTTTGTAAGTGCAACCAAACCAATTCTCCTGGGTCAAACACTATTACAACAAAATCTAGAAATACATGCTCGTTATGGTAAAAATTACACTTTTTAAAGTTAGCAAACAATATTTCCCAAATTTTCAAATTACCACTAAGTAAAGCTCTCAACAATGCAGATAAAGTTCTATGCAATAAAGACATCCTTAAATAAGTATCTTTAAAATTCATGGTCAGCAATGATTTCTTATTCATAATTACTTTATTAACATCACCAAAGCTAAGATAAAAATTTATATTTTTCCTTTCTTGTCTTCCTTTTCCTTTCTCACTCACGGCCATCTCACCTTCCTCACTCTCAGCTTTTACACCAAATTTCTCACTCTTGGTTTTATTAAAATTTTTCCACACAACCTGAGTATTAGAAGACTTACCTTGGACAGCAAGCTCACCTTTTCCCTCTTGATTGGATGGTAGTCCACTTGGAATTTCATTTTGGAAGACATCTCCAAATTCCTTCAAAAGAGAAATCATTGAACTTGGCAATTCAAGTTCTTCAAAGTTAGTTTGATCATTAAAATGATTTTCTTTATAAATCATGACCAGCAAAGGTTTCTTACACTCAATAGCCTTATTAATATCCCCTAAAATCAAATAAAAATTGCTACTTAACCTTTCCTTTCTTTCTTTTTCTTTTTTTCCCTTGGATTGGCGCAAACTGTCGGATTTCTCTTCCTTCTCCAAGCTCGCAGGTTTGCCACTTCCTTTTCCCTCTCTTTCGGCTTTCCCTTGATCTTTCCACTCAATATGAGTCTTAGAAACCTTACCTTGATCAGCAACCTCATTCTTACCTTCTTGAAAGGATGGTGAAGCCGTTGGTGCCATACTTGCTTTTTCCTTGAGCTTTTTGGCTTCTCTCCGTTGTTGCATTCGTAATTGGTCTTTGTAAACCTCTTTAGGAGATAATGGTTCCAGCTTGACCTTCTTCCCTTTAAACCTGAAAACAATACTATTTTCTCGACCAAAATGAGTAGCATCGTTATCAAATTGCCATGGCCTACCTAATAGTATATGTCCAGCAATCATGGGTACAATATCACATAAAACTACATCTTCATATCTACCTATATTAAATTTTACTTTGGCTTGTTTATTCACTTTTATTTCACCACCATCATTAAGCCATTGTAATCTATAAGGTTCTGGATGTTTAATAGTTATTAAGCCTAATTTATCAACTACAATGTTACTAATTACATTTGTACAACTTCCACTATCAATAATCATACTACAAATCTTACCTTGAATTTCACATCGGGTGTGGAAGATGTTCTCTCTTTGAATTTCATCCTCATCTTTGTATGCAGTAAGTACTCTCCTAGAAAGCAAGTTTAATTCAGCATTGGATGCTTGCAAGGTTTTGGGTTCATCCTCCAAGTCCTCCTCCTCTTGCTTGGCTTCATCCTCACTTTCTTCACTTTCCGATTTGAGCTCTTCATCGCCCTTTAACACCATGATTCTTCTATTTGGGCATTGGCTGGCTATGTGTCCTCTTCCTTGGCACTTAAAACAAATTATTTCTCTGGATTTTTGAGGTTTAGGATCAGATTTTATCTCACCTCTAAGTGCTTGGACAGATTCGGTCTTGACCTCCCTTGTTGGCCCGTTGGTAGTTTCTTCTCCTAATTTCGGCTTCAACTTGTTTTCAAGTGGAATTGCTTTTCCAGCCACTTGAACTTGTCCTTCCACTACTAGAAACTCCTCCAAACCGTGTACTAACACCCCTCCTCTTGAATTGGTTCTCAAGCTTAATGGCTACATGCAACATCTCCTCCAATTCCAAGTATTGTTGTAATTCAAGTTGGTTGGCAATGTCACGGTTCAAACCACCAAGAAATCTCGCCATTGTTGCCTCTCTATCCTCATTCATATTCAGCCTCATCATTAACATCTCCATCTCTTTGTAATAATCCTCCATGGACCTACTTCCTTGAGACAAAGATTGAAGCCTTTGATGCAGCAACCTATGGTAATGAGATGGCACAAACCGCTTTCTCATGGCTCCTTTCATTTGACGCCATGTTGTAATCAAGTCATCACCAACCCTCCTTCGGGTGCTTTGCTCATTTGTCCACCATTGGAGTGCATAATGGCCAAACTCCATTGCTGCCAACTTCACCTTCTTACCTTCCGAATAGTTGTGGCAGTCAAAAATCATCTCTATTTTTTCTTCCCACTCCAAATAAGCTTCGGGATCACTTTTACCCATAAAAGGTGGGATATTAACCTTGATATTTCCCAAATCATCATCTGTATCTTCCCTCCTATATCTCCCACAGCCAGCTCTATCTTGGACAGCAAAGGTTTCGTCCGTACCTTCCTCAAAGTCGCCGTCGAATGGCTCCTCATCAAATTCCTCTCTCGGCCTCTCACGACCTCCTCGTCCTCGACCTCGTCCTCCATGGAATTCTTGCCTATTTCTTGTATTCGGCCTTCCTTGTGAGGCTTCTAGTCTTCCCACTCTTTGATTTACATGATCAACTTGAGCACTAACCCGCTGTATTGATTCCAAGACAGCTCTCATATCCACTTGGTCTCCACTCCCGGTAGCTCGGTCATCGCCATGGAATGCTACGGACTCTTCCTCATTGATCCTCAAGGGTGGATCCCCTCTTCTTATTCTAGAATCTGCCATGTTAGTATAATACTGCAAAAATAAAATAAATCCTCACAATATTCACTCCCTCACGTGTTTCACTCAAACAAGGTCTCGACACTCGTGTTTGCACACTAGTTTTGGCTTTTACCCTCTTTTAAGCTCTCACACTCTTGCCTTTTTCCACTCAATGAATTATCTCAAAGTTCTAATTAAAACACCCACAAAACAGCAATTAGATCACTAGTATGTTTTAATTAAACTTATCAACAAAGCAGTAGCAAAAAGTAGGCAATACCGAAAGAATCCAACAAATCCTAATTTTTCGGCTTTCTAGACAAGAAAACACAAAATAATGGGAAAACGTTGGAATTTTTGAAAACTGCACCAGATGGTAGTAGATTATGAGTTCAAGAATAAAATTCCATAAAAAGAAATTCAAATACGAACAAGAATCAAAGAGAACAAAATTATAAAAAAGTGTTGGTTGTTGTTCTTGTAATTCAAGTTTTGTATCAATTCCTTTATCTAATTTTAATCCAAATAATTTAAGCACCCAAAATCCAAATATCCAGCAGCAAAAATAATTCTCCAGCAACTCAAATATTGAATAAATAATAAAAAACCAGCAGCTCCAACAAATTTCCAGCAAACAAATCAAACTCCAACAAACCGAAATATTTTTTTTTTCTTCTTTTTTTTTATTTTTATTTTTTTATTCGGCTTTACCTTCTTTTTTTTTTCTTTTTTTTTTCACTCACAGAACATAAACAACTGCAGTAGCAAGAATAATTACCAAAATTGCAATTCCAACTCCAAAACAAACACCAAACCCGTGACCTCCAAATAAACAAAATGTGCAGTTTTTTTTTTTTTTTAAATGTTGCCGTAAACTTCTTTTTTTTTTTTCTTGTTTTTTTTTTTTTTTTTTTTGAATATATGAATGCAAATATTTAAGACTAAAACAGAAAAGAAAAATCAACAGAGACCAAATTAACAAGAACAATGATAAAAGACAACCAACAAACTAGGAAACAAAAATACGATAAAACTAGGAAATCCTAATTCAACTAGGAATGAATTTTTTATTTTTTTTTAAGATGCTGAACGTGTATAGGATGGATGCAACCTTAACCTAATGCTAAAATTGCAGAATAACACAAAAACAAATAAAGCAAATAAAGATAGATCAAACCTGAACAAAATTTAGCTCTGATACCAAATGATACGAACCTAGGACGACCTGCTCCTAAACCCGTATTATATTAGCCCGGATCTCAATTAAGTTCAAGTTCTAATGGAATGGACCTCAACCCCTAACCAACCTGTGGTTAGAAACCTTGGTATAATGTAGACGCCACAATAGGGGATGGAAAACCTATTGATAAGTCAAGCTAAAACAACAAATTCTCTAATGGTGTTTTAGGTGTTCTCAAAGAAAAAAGAGATAATTAATCTCACAAGTATTTTTTTAATCAAATCAAACTTGTATTCATATTAAAAAATAAGCCTTTAAATAGGCTTTGAAAGAAACAAAGTAAACCCTAAAAACCCTAGGTAAAACAGGCCACACAATAAAGAGTTCTATGGTGGCCGAAATTCTCACTCCTTTCCTAATCTAATTTGGATTAATTAATTCCTTTATTTTGAATTAGGAATTAATTAATTTACAATGAAAATAATAAAATAATAACTTTCCTAAACTTATTTTTCCAGAAAATAAATAAATAAAAACTAAAAAGTAATGGTAATTTCCTAAAACAAAAAGTAGAATCAAATTAGGAAACTATAATACTAGCTTTTTGACTAAGTTGACTTTGACCAATCTTTGACCAAATTGAGCTCCAAATCAGCTTCTAGATGCTTTGTAGGATGCCAAATAAACTAAATATGAAGGCCCACACGTTGCCCATGCTTGGAAAAATAAGAAAAGGCTAATACAGTAAAATACAGTAAAGCCAGCAAGCAATACAGCAAATTCGGCCAAATTGTTGAAGCTGTCCGTACAAGCCCTTTTTGATTGCATTTGAGGCTGCTTTAACTTGATTCCATGACCTCTTAGGCATATGCATAAATCATTGGAACCATTTCATGCTTCTCGGACTCCAAAAATGTACCAAAACCGTCACCCGGGTCCATATCGGCTTCCACCACTTGGACGCTTAGAATAGGCTTTGTATCTTCAAGTATGGACAAGCTCTATTGAGATTGATTACCCCCTGTATAAATACTTCCAGGTTGTCCTTAAATCTCTTAATTTGAGCTCTTGTGATTGGCCTAGTCTTCATCCATGTCGAGTCAGCACCCCAGCGGGTTATCGGTTGAGCAGGCTCGGGCGGAATCACATCACTGGATATAGAAAAATAATTCTATTAGATCTAATAAGTACCTTATGTCAGAATTGAGAAATTCTATGGCTCGAATCTTTAGTATTCTCTTATTTATTACCTATGTCTATTATTTAGGCAAAATACCATAACCCATTGTTACTAAGAAACTGAAAGAAACCTCAAAAATGGAAGGAAGGGGGGAAAGTGAGGAAGAAATAGACGTAGAAATAGAAACAATTTTAGAAACGAGGGGGACTAAACAAGAACAAAAGAGATCAACCAAAGAAGAACCTTCTCCTTCCCTTTTTTTGGAAGAAAAGAAGGATCCGGACCAAATCAATGAAAAGGAAGAGATACAAGTGAATGGAAAAGAAAAAACAAAGGAAGAATTCCATTTTAAAGAGACACGCTATAAAAATAGACCTGTTTATGAAGCTTATTATATGGATGTGGATGAAAATCAAGAAAATTCAAAGTTAGAAATATTTACAAAAAAAAAAAAAAAGATCTACTCTGGGTTGAAAAACCTTTTGTTAATATTCTTTTTTACTATAGATGATGGAATATGTCTAACTTATTTCTGATATTTGAGCTAACTTATGAGTGCTTGATGTCCGAACTAATTTATGTCTGATGTCCGAAGTCTGAAGTCCGATGTCAGATGTCTGATGTATGGGTGTCTGATATAAAATGTCCGATGTATGATGTCTGATGATAGATGTCCGATGTATGGGTGTCTGATGTAAAATGTCCAATGTATGATGTCTGGTGACAGCTATCAGGGTCTATATCAGCCTCCACCACTTTGATGCTTAAAATAGGTCTTGTATCTTCAGGTATTGACAAGCTCTTTTAATATTGAATTACTCCCTAGATAAGGGCAGCAAGGTTGTCCTTAAACCTCTTAGCTTGAGCCTTAATGATTAGCCCGGTCTTCATCCGTATCAGATCAGTACCCCAGTGGGGTATCCGTTGTATGATCTCTGGCAGATTCACATCATTCCCCTCAACTTGAAAAGGATTTGCCTTTAAATCAAAGTCATCACCTACAGCAAAAGGAAACAAATAAGTAATATTGAATGTAGCACTAACATTATACTCACTCGGAAAATCAAGTTTATAAGCATTGTCATTTATCCACTCCAAAACTTGAAAAGGTCCATCTCCTCTCGGTATCAATTCTGATTTTCGCTACTCCGGAAACCTCTCCTTTCTTAGGTGCAACCAAACCCAATCTCCAAGTTCAAACACAACTTGTTTTCTGCCTTGATTAGCATTCCTTGCATATTACTCTGTCCTCCTCTCAATATTTGCCTTAGTCTTTTCATGAATCTACTTCACAAAATTAACTTTTTGTTTCCCATCTAGATTAGCATGTTCACTTAAAGGTAAAGGTGTTACATCTAATGGAATCAAAGGATTAAAACCATAAACAATTTCAAAAGGAGTAAATTTAGTTGCTGAATGCAAAGACCTATTAGAAGAAAATTCAACATGTGGCAAACAATCCTCCCAAGTTCTCAAATTTCGACTAATTAATGCTCTCAACAATGCAGACAAAGTTCTATTCACTGCTTCGACTTGTCCATCAATTTGTGGATGACAAGTAGTTGAAAATAAAAGCTTAGTACCTAATTTAGCCCACAAAGTTTTCCAAAAATAACTTAAGAACTTAGCATCCCTATCCATAACAATAGTCCTAGGCATTCCATGTAACCTCACAATTTCTTTGAAAAATAAATTAGCAACATTAGATGCATCATCAGTTTTATTACATGCAATAAAATGTGCAATCTTAGAAAATCTACCCATAACACAAAAATTGAATCATTACCTGTCCTTGAGCTAGGCAAACCAAGAATAAAATCCATAGACAAATCTACCCAAGGATGTGAAGGAATCGGCAAAGGTTGGTACAATCCGTGCGACTTCAATGTGGACTTAGTCTTTCGGCATTTCAAGCACCTTTCACATATTTTCTCAACATCTCTCTTCATGTTAGGCTAATAAAAATGTTCTTGAAGTAAGGATAAAGTTTTAAAAATACCAAAATGTCCCATTAAACTACCCTCATGACCTTCCCGAACCAACAATTCCCTAATGCTACAATGAGGCACACAAAGTTTGTTTTCCTTAAAGAAATACCCCTAAAATTTGTAAAATGTACTAAATCCATGTTTAAAACAGGTTCTAAATATTTCTTCAAAGTCACTATCATGCTCATAAAGTTCTTTTAATTGTTCAGAACTAAGCAATCTAGCATATAAGGTAGAAAAGAGAACATACCTTTGGGATAATGCATCAGCAACCACATTTTTCTTACATTTTTTGTAGCGGATCACATATGGAAAGATCTTAATAAATTCAATCCACTTGGGATGCCTTCAGTTGAAATTTCCTTGGCCTTTAATGTGCTTCAAAGATTCATGATCCGTATGAATCATAAATTCTTTTGGCATGAGATAATGCTGCCAGGTTTCCAAAGCCCTCACCAATGCATACATCTCCTTGTTATATGTCTGGTAGTTTAGTGCAGCTCCATTTAATTTCTCACTAAAGTAGGCTATGGGCCTTCCTTCTTGCATTAATACAATTGTCTTAATCGTGGGGTATCATTGAAAAATAAGAATCCGTGTTATCAAAAGATTTCCTATGATTATTTCTAGTATGGAATGAGTCAATCATCCACTATGGTATCCTATTAAACAAAACTGGTGATATTGTTCCTCCATTGATCAAGAATATTGCTTTTAGGAAGTATCATGATCATCCAATAAGAAGGGTTTCCATTTTTTCAAATGAACGATTTAAAGACCTATTGATTCTAACAACTGATTGCATCAGACCTTTCAATTCATAGATGTTGATCTCAGACCTATGAATGGGGATATTCCGGAAACTGACAAAGAAAAAAGGAAGTGAGTTAGACAAAAAGATAAGAAACTTGGATAAAAAAAGAAGTAACTTGGACAAAAAGAAAGGAAGTGACTTAGACAAATCTTTTTTGTAGATAACATCAGACCAATCAATCGAATATTGATTAATACCTAATTGATCAAACACTACTTGAAAATGAAAATGGCTCTTCTGCATTAGGATCCTGATTCATGGATCTCTCGATTCGAGAAATAAAAATAAGAGGATCTAACCATTTCTTCTAACTCTTTTTCAAATTTAGTAAATGTTGGTTGATCGTATATTTCATTATAGTTCTATGATTTAGAGTATCATTTCCTATTTGATCCATTTGAATTCTATATTCAAATTGCTATCGGATCTATTCATTAAAAAGAATCGATTTAATACATTTCTCAATACATCTCTTATGCACCCATAGGTGCTATATTGGATTTGAATCAGATTTCTTATCAATCTATATTGATTGATTGCCTCCATTATGTTGTTGCTAGCAAATACCATTAATTTTGGTTTTGTATCTTCCAAATCATTCCCACAGGAGGTCCGGAGCCATTTTTTTCTGATCCTTCGATAAAAAGATTCATTTCCTTCATAAAAAATAGGAGGTAGAGCCAATAAAGATTTCTTTTTCGATTCATCCCTAGAGTTGAATACTTCATTCAAGAATTGTTTTTGATCCAATCTGTAGGAATCAATAGAAAAGGCAAATTCTTTATATACACCAGATCTGGCTTGGTTATTGATAGAGTGAATAGATCTACTATTTCTTGAACATTTGATTCAAAATCATGGTGTAACATGTATCCCCCCCTGTTCTGATCTTGGAATAGATGAAATAAATCAAAAAATGGATTTTTGTTCAAGAATGAAATCTTATTGGAACTATCAAGTTCATCCTTCAGAACCATATTACATCCCGGATCTGATGAAATAGGATGAATTGAGACGGTATTTTATAAATACATAATTATCTTGAATATATTAACTATTTTTTATTTTTCAATTGCCTAGAAAGGACAAAAGAAACATCTTGTTCTTTCTTCAATAATTTCTGATCTCTACTGGACCTCTCAGTAGGATTCGAACTAGATGAAGTTTTGACCATCTATTAGAGAAAAAAGAACGAATGGATCTTGTAGGATTCCTAAGAAATTCTTCAATTTCATCCGGAAGTAGATGATTATTCATCTGCTTCTCATGTTCCATGAATAGCCGGGATATTGGGGAATATCCAGAAAGGCATCTAAGGAATCAGTCTAACTCTATCTCTGTTCATTCCGTTTGAAGAAAGGAAGGATCCCAAAGAATCGATCTTTCTTTTAGTTGTTGAATCTCGCTTTGATTGATCAATGTGCGATATTCTGAATCCTCATTACTAATGGAATCGAAATGATCTTTGGATTGATCAGAAGATCCTTTCAATTGGCTAGAATCTGTTACTTGAACAAAACTAGATCTTGTGGAATCATATTGAATATTTGACGATACATTCCGTACCTTGCTAAAAATCAATCCTTGTTTACCAACCACACATTGTCTAACCAAATCAAATTCTCTCTTGATATGTTCCTTAAAAAACTCCGATTCATGCGGATTCTTCCCCCAACTAAAGAAGAGATCATGACGGAATTGCCACATATGAAATTGAGCACAATTATGCAAAGAAATAGCCTACTTGTTTCTCGAGAAGAGATGGGAAACATTCTTAATATCATTTTATGGAATAGTTGACCCAACTCTTTGTTGTTTGAAGAAACCCTCCACTCCAATTGGTATTTTTTCACGAAAAGCAAACATGAGAGAATTTAGTCTTTCACTAAGATTTTGAACAACTATCCCGAATTCAAGTTGATTATGTTTCACCTCTTCCTCAGAGAAAGATGATCAAACAATTCTCAATCATGGTCCTTGCAGATCGAATCATCCATAGAATATACAAAAAGAAACTCCTGATATTTGATATCTTTCTCTTTGAATGAGATCTCAATTCCAGAGACGGTTTCATTAGATATCTTACAATTAGAATCCCTCTTTTTTCCAATCCAGTTCTTCCACCATCGCGAACCCCAGTTAGACTCAGGCATGATACATTTTTTAGTTCTTGGGAGAACCCAAGTACTCTCTTTCAGATCCAGGAAATAGCTTTCAGAGATCTTTTTTCCTTTTGGAAGATATAGGAGTGAAACAACCAACCCATTGATATTGGAAAACCCAAAAGATTCTTCCAATGTATCATTTCTAAGTCCAATGAAATTCATAGGTATAGGAAGAAGCCTTGTTAAATAGAGATTTTTTTTCTTTCGACCATCTTTCGATTGTTAATATGATATATAAGGACCGCTACTACAAATAGTACTACACCCTTGATCATGAAATATCAATTACTTGTTGAACCCTGTAAATGTGAATTGCGTGAAAGTAGGATACTTCAAATTTGGGAGTCCAAGAGTTTTATAAAACATACTAGATGGAAAAAAAAATTTTGAATGAAAGATCCCACTGAATTGAATTGGGTCCATGAATCTAAGAAATAGTGAGAATTCTTGCTTTCTCTCAATATCTCTCTTAATTCAAAAATCTAGGATTTGAATTGATGTCCTTTCATTGAGTCCTCCTAAATTGCATTGATTTATCCTAAAGATTTCATTTGAATTGGAATTTGGTTATTCGCCATGTATGAGGATCGCCATTAAGCATCCATGGCTAAATGGTTAAAGCAACCCACTTATAATTGGCGAATTCGTAGGTTCAATTGCTACTGGATGCACGCCAATGGGATCCTCTAATAAAATAAGTCTATTGGAATTGGCTCGGTATCAA